>NC_090736.1:118830011-118835011 GCF_036898095.1 Palaemon carinicauda
TTACAGAACACTCACTTTTGTATACAAAAACTCCATGCAAAAAGGCATAAAAGACAAAGCAGGAAATTTCCTGTTCTACCGATACCACACTGGTTAACAGTTAACGGTAAGAAAAACAAACATGTTATTATAGGTCCTTGTCAGTGTGAGAGGAGAGGGAAGATACCAGCATAATATATACATAAAATGAGATCTCGTTACTATGTACGGTCGTGTGACACACGGTTGGTACAATGTCTCCACCCCTAAAAATTACATACTGTACATGTTAAATAAGGCACCCTGATCTAGAGAGGCGAACTATAGGCGGGGTCATCTGGCAGGAGATAAGCAGGTTTTAGACGATCAATGGAGACCCAGTCTTCTTTGCCACGAATGTTTAGTAGGAATGCTTTCGGACTGCATCGGATCACAAGGAAAGGGCCCGTGTAAGGGGGCGAAAGCCATGGCTTGCTAGTGTCACTATGTAGGAAGACTTGCATTGCAGAGTGCAAGTCTGTCGGTATATGATGCTTCGTTGGGGGCTTGTAAGTTTGGTAGCATGAGCAAATTTTTCAATGACGTGAAGTATGCGCTGGAGGTCGTCGTCGGAGGTTGCAGAAGGAAAAAATTTTGCAGGGACGACCAATGGGTCGCCATACACCATTTCAGCTGCCGAGGCATTGAGAGTGTTTTTAGGAGTGGTCCTTAGTCCCAGGAGTACCCAAGGAAGCTGAGTAAACCAGTTGGAATCCTTGCAGCGGGAAATCAAATTTGCTTTGAGGGTGCGATGAAAGTGTTCATCCATTCCATTGGCAGCGGGGTTGTAGGCAGTTGTCTCATATAGGGTGATACCCAGGAGATTCATTAATGATGTCCACAATTGAGAGGTGAAAGTGGTACCCCTATCAGAAGTAATATGCTCAGGGATACCAAATCTTGCAATCCATCCTAAGAGTAGGGAAGATGTACATGAGGCGGACGTTGCAGTTTCCATGGAAATGGCTTCAGGCCAACGAGTGGAGCAGTTGACGACGGTAAACAGATAATGATGTCCTTGTGATGTGGGTAGGGGGCCTACAATGTCGAAGTGAATGTGGGAGAAATGACGCTGAAGTCGAGGGAAAGGTGCCCACTCCTGAATCCATGTGTCGATGTACTTTGGAAGTTTGGCAAGAAGTACTGTCGCAGACCCAATCTTTAGCATCCATATAAATGCCGTGCCAAATGAACTTCGTCTTCTGCAGCTGTGCTGTAGAACGGCACGAGAGATGTGAAAAGCCGTGAATGAAATCAAATACCTGCCGGAGCATGGGAGCAAGAGTCCTAGGTCGCGGTCTACCAGTACTGACGTCATAGAGGAGGTTGGTGTAGGAGTCTTCGAGGAGGACGTCTTCCCAACGGAGGGACGTGCACGATGTCCTACATGCTTGAAACTCTGGATCCTTTTGTTGGGCTTCAGCCAAGGCATTTTAATCCAATCCCAGTTGAAGGGCAGCCAACGTGTTTCTTGACAGGGCATCGGCAACGGGATTCATTTTCCTGGTACATATTGAGAGGTGCAATTGTATTCAGCCATGGCGGATAGATGTTGGCGTTGACGGGCAGACCAGGCGTCAGACTGTCGAGTGAAGGCGTGCACCAGAGGCATATAGTCTGTGCGATTGACGAAGGACGTACCTTCTGAGATAGGGCGAAAGTGACGGACGGCCAAGTGCACCGCCAGCAATTCGCGAACGAAGGTAGAATAACGCGATTCTGCCTTAGACAGTTTTCTGCTGAAGAAGACCAGTTGATGGGGCGAGCCTTTGACCACCTGCTCGAGTACTACACCAACAGTGACGTCGCTGGCATCGGTGGAGAGAAGGAGACGGACATGTGGGATAGGAAAAGTAAGAGCTGCAGTGGTTGAGAAGGCCTTCTTTGCATTACAGAAGGCCGCTTCTTGAAGGGGACCACACTTCAGGTCCTTTGGCTTGCCCTTAAGGGAGGCGTAGAGGGGAGCAAGAGTGGCGGCAAGGGCTGGCAGAAAATAGAGAGAATAGTTGATCATGCCCAAGAATTCCTGCAGAGCTTTGACGGTCGAGGGCATGGGGAAGTCCTGAACAGCTGCTACCTTCTCAGGGAGGGGAAGGACTCTTTCAAGAGTGATGCGGCGACCTAAGAATGACACTTCGTTGGCGCCAATGGTACACTTGTCGTACCGGACTACTAGGCCGTTTTGTTGCAGGCGGTCGAGCACGATGCGCAGGTGACGGATGTGTTCCTCTTTTGAGGAGAACACAAGTATGTCGTCCACATAACATACACAAAAGGGGAAGTCCCCTAATATGCAATCTATGAGACGTTGAAAAGTGGCCCTAGCATAACAAAGGCCATAAAAGGAGTAATTGAAGGTGTATGGGGATGGCGGTCTTGGAGATGTCTTTTAGCTTCACAGGCACCATATAATACCCCATCAGGAGGTCGAGCGTGGAGAAAACCTTCGCTTTGTGCAGGTAGGAGATCATGTCGGCGATATTTGTTTGCATCTTCAGGCGCTTGTAATCCCAGCACGGACGGAAGGAGCAGTCTTTTTTTAGAACAATGTGTAAGAGTTGACAACCATGGGCTGGAGGCCTTTTAGCAAAGGCCCATTTCCTCCATTTCGGCGAACGTCTGTTTGGCGGCTGCCAATCGTTCCAGTGCTAGACGTCTGAATTTGGCGAAGACTGGGGGTCCCGTTATCTTGATATGGTGATAAATACGGTGCTTGGCAGGAGCCGTGGGCATTTGGCGTAGTTCTGCTAGGAAAACTTCTGGGTACGACGTGAAGAGGTGGGCGTACGCATCCGTGGGTGCGCTGATTTGGAAAGCGAGGTTGGAGGGGGCGGGGTTGAGGAGGTGTCGACAAGGACGAGTCTGCGTTGACCAATCGTCGGTGGGCGACATCAACCAGAAGGTGGAAATGAGAGAGGAAATCCGGACCGAGGATTGACAATGTGACGTCAGCTACGAGAAACTTCTAATTAAATTTACCTTTCCAAACGATAATGTAAGGTTCTTGTAACCGTAGGTGGGTATCACAGATACATTGGCAGCAACTAAGCGGACGTCGGCAGACGTAGACAGACTACATTGTGTCAAGAAGAGTTCTCTTGGCAAAAGAAAAAGACAAGCAGCTGTGTCTACCAAAAACCGCAAGCCCGTTCCTGCATCATGTCAAAAGAAAAGATTAGAAACACGGGAGGCCACCGCCACGAGTGATGGCCTACTTACACATTTTTTGGCCACTGACAATCTGCCGTCTACAGAAGGTTACAGGGGAGCGATGCCGGTCATTCCCCTGAGGCCGAGCGAAGCCTACTGGTCCCCCAATGGTTGTTGCGAGAGCTGAAAAAGCATTGTTATACGGGTGGTTGGCAACGGCGAGTACTGCAGCAGAAGGTATATTTTGAGGGAGTCATATGCTATCAGGGTGTCTCCTTGTTTACAAAGCCAGTCGGATATATCCGGAATTTATCTTCGGGTATCGCCGCGAGAACATAATCTGCTTTGGTGGTTGAGTGAGTCATGCCCTTGATGTGAAACTGGACTTCTGCGCGCTGAAACCAATCAAACGCCTCTCCGCTGGCGAACGACGAAAGTTTCAATTAGGTGGCCATAGTACCAATGACGGAGGGGTGATGGGGGTTGGAAGGCGGGAGGAAGGAGTCGACTTCCAGGGTCACCAATGTGATGAGCCGAGAGAAGGTTGTGACACACGGTTTGTAGAGTATCCTCAAGCAGAGGAACTCTAACCAATGCCATTTGAAGACAGTGGTACAGAGGCTATAGCACTACCTAAGACTAGAGAACAATGGTTTGATTTTGGGGTGTCTTTCTCGTAGATGAACTGCTTACCATAGCCTAAGAGTCTCATCTACCCTTACCAAGAGGAAAGTAGCCACTGAACAAATACAGTGAAGTGGTTAACGCCATAGCTGAAGTAGAATTTTTAAGTAATATTGGTCTTGGCAGGTGTATGATGGCTAGACTATTCGGTGTATGTATAGGCAAAGGGAAAGTAAACCGTAACTAGTGAAGGATAATATGTAGTACTGTCTGGCCAGTCAAAGGACCCCATAACTCTGTAGTGGTAGTATATTAACGGGTGGTTGCAGCCCTGGCTAACCTATTACCAATATATTTTTTGCAAGTTAGCAAGAAGAGGAGCTTTTAGCTTTTGTTGGAGAATTAGTAATGTTACTCCAATATGTAAATTGGTTTGTGGTAGCACAAGTCCTACTGATTACCGCCTAATTTCCATAACTCCTATAATATCTGAAGTCTTTTGGCAGAATTTCTTAATAGATTTGCTGAAGATAATCATCTGTTCCTTATTTGGTTTCCATAAAGGTCTCGGAGCATGTGATGCCCTTCTTACAATCACCAATGCTGTACATAAATCCCTTGATTGTGGTCAGGAAGTTCCTATGATTAGCCTTGATTTTAGTGCTCCGTTAGACCCTGTTAATCATGAGGACCTTGTTTTCAAACTCGAACTGTTGGGAGTGGGTGGGTCTTTTCTTAGTATCATTATTGAATTTTTAAGTAATAGAACGCTAACAGTTGTTGTTGATGGGTGCCATAGTGAGTATAGGAATGTGATAACTGGTATTAATCATGGATATGTTCTTATCCCATTACTTTTCCTACTATATACGCATGACATGTGGTTTGGTCTAGAAAACAACCCTGTTGCATATGCAGATGATGCTACTCTCTTTGAATCAATTCCATCTACTGAATGTAGGTCTGGGGTTGCTGAATCCCTTAATGAAGATCTAGCTAAAATTAGCACATGGTGCAAATTATGGGATATGAAGCTGAATCCTAACAAAACTTGAAGTATTATTGTAAGTAGGTCAACTATTGTAACTCCTCAACATCCGGATCTCTGCATTGATAATGTTTCTTTAAATTTGTACGATTTAAGAAATTCTAGGTGTGATTCTAGATAGCAAGTTCACTTTTGAGAAACACATTAGGTCTCTGTCGTC
>NC_090736.1:118840011-118842511 GCF_036898095.1 Palaemon carinicauda
TATAGTATGAAAATTAATGGGCCAAGAACATTACCCTGTGGAACACTGGATATCACATTCCTATACTCACTATGGTGCCCATTAACAACAACTCTTTGAGATCTATTACTTAAAAAATCAATAATAATGCTAAAAAACGACCCACACACTCCGAACTGCTTGAGTTTGAAAACATGAGCTTCATGATTAACACGGTCAAAGGCATCACTAAAATCAAGGCCAATCATACGAATTTCCTGACCACAAGCTAAGGATTTCTGTACAGTATTGGAGATTGTAAGAAGGGCATCACATGCTCCGATGCCTTTACGAAAACCAAATTGCAAACTAGGGAATAGCTAACTACCTTCAGCAAACCTATTAAGACGTTTTGACAGAAGACGTTCAAAAACTTTAGATAATATGGGAGTTATGGAAATTGGGCAGTAATCAGTGTGACTTGAGCTACCACAAACACCTTTACATAGAGGAGTAACATTACCAATTCACAAACAAGTGCTAAAAGCTCCTCTTCTTGCTAACTTGCGCAAAATAACAGATAAATTAGGAGCTAAGAAATCTGCTGTCTTTTTAAAAAACAAAGGATAAATGCCATTTAGGTCTAAACCTCCATGAGCATCAAGGTCCATCAACAGAGCTGTAATCTCACGAGATCAAAAAGCTAAACTAGTTAGTTTAGCCTAAGGCAAATAGGAATGAGGAAGTTCAAGATTTTCATTTCTCTGTTTACTGTCAGAAACATCAGCCAACAGGGTTACCTTTTACTTTGGACTGTGAGTGACTGAGACATCTGGTTTAAGTAAAGGAAGAACTGTTGCATTTACACCAAAGAGTACAGATTTAAGGATAGACTACCATTTATGTTCCTGAGTTGTACCAGAAAGAGTTTTTTTTTATGGGTAAATTGCACTCCTTTTCAGTTGAGGCATAAACTCTCTGAGCATAAGCTCGAAGCTGAGTACAGTTGTTCCAGGTCAAATCTGATCTGTTACCCTTCCAAAGATGATAGGCCTCCTGCTTCTCCAAATAAGCACGTCTACAATCATCATTAAACCACGGTTTGTCCTTCACTCGGTACCTTAGCACATGAGAAAGGATACGCCTATCAATTATGTTGACTAGATTCTCATTCAAAGGGACAACAGGATCTACACTGCTATATAATTGTGACCAATTCAAGCACAAAAGATCATGCAAAATCCCACTCCAGTGTGCTTGGGATTTCATATAAATTTTACGAGAGTATGATATATCAGGGACAGGCTGCTTATTCTTCAATGCTAATGAAATCAAGGAATGATCAGATGTCCCGACTGGAGAACCAGCCACACTAGTTATAACGCCAGTGGAGTCAGTGTATACGTGGCCCAAGTAATTACCAGACCTGTGTGTCGCTTCATTTATGATTTGCTCACAGCCTGATTCAGAGGCAAAGTCTAAAGCTCTTAAGCCATGGCGATCGGTAGGAGAGATAGAACTTAACCTCTCCCTATGGTGAGCATTAAAATCACCAACAAAAACAAAAGAAGCTTTTCTATCATCTTAGCCATACTGGTAAGAATACAATCAAAGATAGAATAATCCATGTCTGGATTAACGGTAGATGGAACACAAATAAATGTTTTTAAGCCTCCCACAAACTTTTATTACCTGAATCTCATGACATCCACATTGATAGCAGGACTTATGAGAAGCAGGGTACTCGGTCCTACTATACACCGCCATTCCCCTGGCCCTAGAAATGCCATCATGTTACAAGATTACTGGCTTCTTAAAACCAGATAGAAGGTGCTTAGATGAGCACAAAAGAATATCATACTGTCTGGACACAACTGTAAGGTCTTGGATATTTGCATGAAGACCACGAATATTACAATACAGAAGACGACATTGACGAAATCTAGGAAGTACTGGTTCCGGATTTCGCTCAATGTCTCCAGACAGCATAAACATTAATAAAAATAAAAAAAAGAGGCATCATACTTAAAAACTAGACTAACAAGAATAATAACAAAAACAATATGTACAGAATTATAAATAAAGTGATTGATGAAGACCATAGACTATAGTAAAAAGTCGGAAAAACTGGTCAACATGGAGGAGCCGATACACCATGCAAGGCTAAATACCCTCCAGGATAGCCAATTCAACTGATGGGAGGAGAGTAAGGATGGTTTTGAGAAGAAAAAGAATCAAAAAAGGAAAAGACAGCCTCTTGATAAACAAACTAGGCATCTATGGCCCTTTTATTAAGCCTGCCCAACACATTATTTAAAAAAAAAAGAGGAAGAAAAAGAAAATAACAAGATAGAATAGTGTGCCCGAGTGTATTGTCAAGCAAGAGAACTCTAACCCAAGACAGTGGAAGACCATGGTACAGAGGCTATGGCACTACCCAAGACTAGAGAATAATGGCTTAATTTTGGAGTGTCTTTCTCCTAGAAGAGCTGCTTAACATAGCTAAAGAATCTCTTCTATCCTTACCAAGAGGAAAGTACAC
>NC_090736.1:118847511-118852511 GCF_036898095.1 Palaemon carinicauda
AGGGCAAGGATGTTATATATATATATATATATATATATATATACATACATATGTGTGTGTGCGTGTGTGTGTGCGTGCGCGTATGTTTCCTTATGCCTGTGATTATGAATATGGGAAATCCTGTTACCCTAAAATGACTTTCTCTTATTAATCCACAGAACCTAATCTTCCCATTACCCAATACTGTAATATCAGATGACAGTGTTTAATATATATATATATATATATATATATATATATACATACATATGTGTGTGTGCGTGTGTGTGTGCGTGCGCGTATGTTTCCTTATGCCTGTGATTATGAATATGGGAAATCCTGTTACCCTAAAATGACTTTCTCTTATTAATCCACAGAACCTAATCTTCCCATTACCCAATACTGTAATATCAGATGACAGTGTTTAATATATATATATATATATATATATGTATATATATATATATATATATAGCAGAGAGATCTACACATACACAGATATACAAATATATATATATATATATATATATACATACATATATATATATATATATATATAATGTATGTAAACGGATGTGAACTCGCTTTATGGAAATGCTTTTAATAATATAGTTAAATTTGCATTCTATTGTGTAATTTCTATGAAATATTTGTTTTTCCTTGACAGTATTATAATACATCTGCGTCTATCTATTATCATTTGTAATATAGATGAACGTACAAATAATGTTGGATCTATAATCATGATTATTTTGTAGCTTTGAGACCAAAATCCTCAAAAGAATCCTAGAAGTTAAATGGCAGGAAAGGATTAGAAATGGAAATATAATAGAGATTACTCAAACGCCCTATGTGGCTGAGATCATGGTGAGGGGTATATGTAGATGGTTTTGGCATGCTCTTTGTACTCACCAAGAGAAATTAGTTTACCCAACTTTTAACTGGGCTCCACAAGGCACTAGATCATTTGGAAGATCCAGCCCTACATGGCTTAGGACTATGGAGCGTGAAATAGGAGATAATGAATGGAGAATTATTGATTTGAAAGCTCAAGATAGAGACGACTGGTGAAATCCAACATAGGCCTCTTCCGTCAATAGGCAATGAGGAGATGATTGGTGTTTAAAATTATTTTGAAATTCTTACCCATAGAAAGGTGATGGTAATTATGCATGGCCATAACCTTAAATCCTTCTATAATCACTGTGTCTGGCTAAACATTTGAAGTCCAAATGAATAATAATAAAAAAAAAAACAGTAAAATGAAAACTTGGGAATAAGTAACCTTATATTATAGAAGAAAGAAAAAAAAGCCTAAAAATTATCCCCCCCCCAAAAAAAAAAAATTAAAGATTAACTTGATACAGATCTAACATCTGGTTAAATAGTTCCATAAATCGAGATAGGAAAGGCCTTGGCACTGATAAACACTCTTCTGGCAGTTACTTGGCAAAGAGAAATTACAGCAGTGTTGATTCCGGGAAGATCATTAGTAATGCAAGTCAGGGCGGATGGCGTTTGGCGTCTCCAGGAATGGTTGTATAGTGGGCATACTGGAAATTGCTTATTTACGTAATAATGAACCTTAGATTCTATTCTGGTGGCAAAAATCAATCAAACAGAAGAATGAATATTATAACAATGTACTGATATAGACTAAAGATTAATAGATGATTGTCAGTTACCCCAACCCCTCCAGTACTCCGGGCATGACAAAAGCAGTTGACTCTGGACCTACGGTATGTTCCTATCTATTCCATTTTAATGCACCATGTAAGATTAAAAATTATGCCTTTTCAAATGGTATTGAAAACAGGACAATGATTGCAAAAGCACAAGCACATCTAGAAATATTTATCTATGTATAATTAAAATTTACAGTATAAAGAGCATTAAACGGTTATGCGGCAAGTGCATCTATACTACCATTTTGCGTAGTATAAAAACATTAAATGATAATAATCTGGATTGATTGGCGGAAAAAAAAAGCACATAGAAACTTTTGCCAGTATATATATATATATATATATACATATACACACATATATATAAATATATATATATATATATATATGTATATATACATACGTATATATATATATATATATATATGTGTGTGTGTAACATAGACTTGTTATAAACTTATATCACTTTTGATAGTTCGATTGGTAGAGTCCTTGCAGGCATGGGTTCGGCTAGAAGGCATAGGTTAGAATCTCTGCTCAGCCAGAAACTGTTATCATAAATGAAGTACAGTGGATAGGCATTCGTAAATGGTGAATTCTCTATTGAATGCTATTGTGGTTGATATTTACATTAATTAAACTCCCAAATGTTAACGATTTATATGCATCACGAAAAAAACAACGTTTTCCAAACTCACTGATCAGCTATCAGAGTGGCAAGGGTTTATTCCAATTCTGAGATCATATTCCTCAATTTGACTGGAATATTTACCGTGTACTTATCATAATTTTATATCTCTCTTGATAGCTTGATTGGTAGAGTCCTCGTAGGCATGGTTTCGGCAAAATGCATGCGTTCTAATATCTGCCTAGCCAAAAGCTGTTATCATGAATGAATTCCAGTCGATATACAATATTATAGGTAGAATTTTAAACTAAATTTCATTGTGGTTGATATATGTACACACACACACACACCAATATATATATATATATATATATATATTTATATATATATATATATATATATATATGTATATATATATATATATATATATATAGATATATATATATATATGGGAGTGTGTGTGTTTTTTTGTTAGGAAAACTCAGTACTCCTATCCTTGTCAATCTATTACCATGCTCATTTCCTACATTAATAGTATTTTTTTTCTTTTTTTAGCAATGGGGAATATATTCAAACCTATTACTAGTCTATGCTTCTGAGCTATTATTCATTTCTTTGTGTACATCCTCCGGTTTGCATGTATTCCATGCAAGGTAAGCCAAGATTTGTAAGATTATATATATAAGATTGTATATACACCTATTTTGTCTTTATTTTAATATAACGGGAAAAAAAATCGTGTTTTACATTAGAAACAGCTCTTTCAGTATAAAATTTCGAGAGATGTATAAAGGGTGACTGAACTTTTCGTGAAATCAGAGGAGTTCGTTATCAACTATTGACAAACCAGTCACTGAACCATGAAATGAACTCCATTTGTAGAACAGACTCCTACGAGTCTTGATGAGAAGGTAACAGAATGGTGACAAGATAGTGGTGAATCTGAAATCTTTTCATTCTATAGGTGGAGAGGAAATGGAAATAACTAAACCAATTCTATGAGTGCATCTTGAAAGGGCAAGGATGTTATATATATATATATATATATATATACATACATATGTGTGTGTGCGTGTGTGTGTGCGTGCGCGTATGTTTCCTTATGCCTGTGATTATGAATATGGGAAATCCTGTTACCCTAAAATGACTTTCTCTTATTAATCCACAGAACCTAATCTTCCCATTACCCAATACTGTAATATCAGATGACAGTGTTTAATATATATATTTATATATATATATATATATATATATGTATATATATATATATATATATAGCAGAGAGATCTACACATACACAGATATACAAATATATATATATATATATATATACATACATATATATATATATATATATATAATGTATGTAAACGGATGTGAACTCGCTTTATGGAAATGCTTTTAATAATATAGTTAAATTTGCATTCTATTGTGTAATTTCTATGAAATATTTGTTTTTCCTTGACAGTATTATAATACATCTGCGTCTATCTATTATCATTTGTAATATAGATGAACGTACAAATAATGTTGGATCTATAATCATGATTATTTTGTAGCTTTGAGACCAAAATCCTCAAAAGAATCCTAGAAGTTAAATGGCAGGAAAGGATTAGAAATGGAAATATAATAGAGATTACTCAAACGCCCTATGTGGCTGAGATCATGGTGAGGGGTATATGTAGATGGTTTTGGCATGCTCTTTGTACTCACCAAGAGAAATTAGTTTACCCAACTTTTAACTGGGCTCCACAAGGCACTAGATCATTTGGAAGATCCAGCCCTACATGGCTTAGGACTATGGAGCGTGAAATAGGAGATAATGAATGGAGAATTATTGATTTGAAAGCTCAAGATAGAGACGACTGGTGAAATCCAACATAGGCCTCTTCCGTCAATAGGCAATGAGGAGATGATTGGTGTTTAAAATTATTTTGAAATTCTTACCCATAGAAAGGTGATGGTAATTATGCATGGCCATAACCTTAAATCCTTCTATAATCACTGTGTCTGGCTAAACATTTGAAGTCCAAATGAATAATAATAAAAAAAAAAAACAGTAAAATGAAAACTTGGGAATAAGTAACCTTATATTATAGAAGAAAGAAAAAAAAGCCTAAAAATTATCCCCCCCCCAAAAAAAAAAATTAAAGATTAACTTGATACAGATCTAACATCTGGTTAAATAGTTCCATAAATCGAGATAGGAAAGGCCTTGGCACTGATAAACACTCTTCTGGCAGTTACTTGGCAAAGAGAAATTACAGCAGTGTTGATTCCGGGAAGATCATTAGTAATGCAAGTCAGGGCGGATGGCGTTTGGCGTCTCCAGAATGGTTGTATAGTGGGCATACTGGAAATTGCTTATTTACGTAATAATGAACCTTAGATTCTATTCTGGTGGCAAAAATCAATCAAACAGAAGAATGAATATTATAACAATGTACTGATATAGACTAAAGATTAATAGATGATTGTCAGTTACCCCAACCCCTCCAGTACTCCGGGCATGACAAAAGCAGTTGACTCTGGACCTACGGTATGTTCCTATCTATTCCATTTTAATGCACCATGTAAGATTAAAAATTATGCCTTTTCAAATGGTATTGAAAACAGGACAATGATTGCAAAAGCACAAGCACATCTAGAAATATTTATCTATGTATAATTAAAATTTAGAGTATAAAGAGCATTAAACGGTTATGCGG
>NC_090736.1:118870310-118885310 GCF_036898095.1 Palaemon carinicauda
AGATTCGCTAATGGTGTCCATAATTGAGAGGTGAAAGTTTCTCCCCTGTCAGAAGTAATATGCTCAGGGATACCGAATCTTGAAATCAATCCAGAGAGTAAGGCAGATGTACATGAGGCGGACGTTGCAGTTTCCATGGGAATAGCTTCAGGCCAACGAGTGGAGCGGTCGATGACGGTAAACAGGTAATGATGTCCTTGTGATGTGGGTAGGGGGCCTACAACGTCGATGTGAATGTGTGCGAAGCGACGCTGAGATTGAGGAAAGGTGCCCACTCCTGAATCCGTGTGTCAATGTACTTTGGAAGTTTGGCAAGAAGTACAGGCACGGACCCAATCCTTAGCATCCTTAGAAATGCCGTGCCAAATGAACTTTGCCTTCAGCAGCTATGCAGTAGAACGGCACGAGGGATGTGAAAGGCCGTGGATGAAATCAAACACCTGTCGGTGCATGGGAGCAGGAATCCAAGGTCGCGGTCTACCAGTACTGACGTCACAGAGGAAGGTAATGTTGGAGTCTTCGAGGGGAAAATTCTCCCAACGGAGGAACGTGCAGGATGTCCTACAAGCTTGATTCTCTGGATCCTGTCGTTGGGCTTCAGCCAGGGCGTTGTAATCCAATCCCAGTTGAACGGCAGCCAACGTGTTTCTTGACAGGGCATCGGCAACGGGATTCATTTTCCCAGGGACGTATTGGAGGGTGCAGTTTTATTCAGCCACGGCGGAGAGATGTCGGCGTTGACGGGCGGACCACGCGTCAGACTGTCGAGTGAAGGCGTGCACCAGAGGCATGTGGTCTGTACGAATGACAAAAGGCGTACATTCTAAGAAATGGCGAAAGTGACGGACAGCCAAGTGCACCGCCAGCAATTCTCGATCGAAGGTATAATAACCCGATTCTGCCTTGGACAGTTTTCTGCTGAAGAAGGCCAATGGGCGGGGCGAGCCTTTGACCACCTGCTCGAGTACTGCACCAATAGCGACGTCGCTGGCATCTGTGGAGAGAAGGAGAGGGGCGTGTGGGATAGGAAAAGTGAGAGCTGCAGCAGTTGATAGGGCCTTCTTTGCATTGCAGAAGGCTGCTTCTTGAAGGGGACCCAACTTCAGGTCCTTTGGCTTGCCCTTGAGGGAGGCGTAGAAGGGAGCAAGAGTGGAGGGAATGGCAGGCAGAAAACGGTGATAATAGGTGATCATGCCCAAGAATTCCTGCAGAGCTTTGAT
The DNA here is from genome assembly GCF_036898095.1 of Palaemon carinicauda. Lineage (NCBI taxonomy): Eukaryota > Metazoa > Arthropoda > Malacostraca > Decapoda > Palaemonidae > Palaemon > Palaemon carinicauda. Next base: position 118,871,531 of record NC_090736.1, read on the forward strand.
GGTCGAAGGCGCGGGGAAATTCTGAACTGCTGCTACCTTCTCAGGGAGGGGATGGACTCCTTCAGGAGTGATACAGTGCCCTAAGAACGACACTTCGTTGGCGCCAAAGGTACACTTGTCGTAACGGACTACAAGGCCGTTTTGTTGCAGGTGGTCGAGCACAATGCGCAGGTGACGGAGTTGTTCCTCTTTTGAGGAGGAGAACACAAGTATGTCGTCCACATAACAGACAATATTACAGAGCAAAACGGAGACATGATCATTCAGGTTCTTTTTAGTGCGAGGGAAGAGCGCAGATACAAGCATAATATATACAAAATAATTATATACAATTGTGTGACACACGGTTGGTACAGAGTTAAACAGGCGTTTAACAATTCGGGGGATAGGAGGTACAGGGGAAGAAACGGTATAACAACGTCACTGAGGGACGTCATCACTTTTGCGAATGTGTGGTCGGCTATGACTGGCTTTAGCCTCATTTTCTTAAGTAAAAAAGTTAATGGAACGTAATTGGCAATGCACAGTATTTCCCAAAATTAGGCCATTGTATGAAGCGCTCCCTGCTTTCATATCGTGGAAATACATCAGTTATTTTAGGAGTTATTTAAAAAAAACACTATTACACGGCCTCTGGAAACGTTAGCAGTTTTCTTGGACTTGTAATCTTCTAGGAAATCTATATTGCCCTCTGAGATCCCAAATCTTTTCCTTACCGCTAGGGCAAGAAAATCACGAAATGAAGGGTTTGGGCTCTCTTTGATAAATCGAAGGCAATTAACTTCTGAACCTTCTGATATAGCCATGAGTTCAGAACTAGGGCCAGCTTCAGCTTCCGTTCCTTAACCAAAGGGAACAGATAGCTCTTGGGCTGCTTGGGAGTCCACAGAGCCACTACTCCCTGGAAGGATCCTAGTATGTTGAGGACCATCAGCAGGAGATTGGATGGCATGACCAGGAATTTCTGAGTCCATCCCTTCTATATTAGAGACATGATGTCTGTTATCTCCACCAGAGGATCCTCGTATGGGGCTACTTTTTGATGACACTCGTGATGAAGAGGTCGATCTTCAGTTCTGGGACTTGTTCCCATCTAGGAAAGAATAGGTCTGCGTCCCTGGACCATTCTAACTCTACCGGCTTAACCCCAAGTAGAGCATCTGCTGTCACCTTGCGGATCGATCGACATGAACTGCTGATAGGTGCCATCCCTTTAGGTAAGGGATGGTTAACGTCACCTAGCCTCTATGAGACGTTCTCTAACCTTGTCGGTTCTGACGTCTCATTATCGCTCCGATGTCCCAGATCAACCTGAATAGGTCTGATTTGTGTGGAGAGAGTTTCTCACTCCATGACAGGACCATAATGGTCTTCAATAGGCTTTTGGCCTTTGACCATTGCAAGAGAAGCTATTAAGGAAAGACCACTGTTGGTCCTTTTATATCTCTTTGAGCGTTTGATACGTATTTTCTCCAGACTCCTAACGCATCTATCAGTTGTGCTCATAGCACTGGGACTATCAGTATTGCGAACGGGAGAGGTACTGAACTTCTCCCTTTTACTGTCCGGGAGTCCTTACTGATCAGCTTAGTGTCTTGACCGACCCTGCGATCTCCTTTTACATTCCCAAGGGAAAGGAGAGTTGGCGTGACCACAGGTTCCAATGTTTTTCTAGCCATTGAAGCCTTTGAGAGTTGAGACTTCTTGAAGCTTATCTTGCATTCCCGATGTTCTGGGAACCGGATCACTTCCTTGGATGATCATAGACCAGCCACTACGGGGGCTGCCCACCCCAGCCTTTCGTCCAGGCTTGGTTTTTTGCTAGACTATGTCCGCTAATCCCGTGAAGATGTTTAGTACTATATTTCGTCCAACAAGTATCTTCCCTAGGACATATGATTTCCTCTGTAACTTAAATCCTAGGTAGGAGGGGAGGGGGTAACTGACTGTAAGTTGTCAATGGACATATTTCAGGTCTGACAAGACAACGAACACCCTTTCTTGAAAGAGAGAGGACTTGTGAACTCAAAGGCAGATTGGAAACGACTGAGTTATTTTCTAAGGAACACACTTCTTTATATACAAAACCTCAAGGCAACAGGACATGACCTGTTCGAAAGACAGACAATGTTACAGAGCAAAACGGAGACATGATCATTCAGGTTCTTTTTAGTTCGAGGGAAGAGTGCAGATACAAGCATAATATATACAAAATAATTATGTACAATTGTGAGACACACGGTTGGTACATGACTCCCCCCCTAAAAATGACATACTGTACATGTTAAATAGGGCGCCCTGATCTAGAGAGGCGAACTGTAGGCGGGTCATCTGGCAGAAGATAAGCAGGTTTTAGACGATCAATGGAGACCCAGTCTTCTTTGCCCCGAATGTTTAGGAGGAATGCTTTCGGACTGAGTCGGATCACAAAGAAAGGGCCTGTGTAAGGGGGCGTTAGTGGTGGCTTGCTGGTGTCGTTGCGCAGGAAGACGTGCGTTGCAGAGCGCAAATCCGTTGGTATATGATGCTTCGCTGGGGGCTTGTAAGTCTGGCGGCACGGAGTAAATTTTCCCACGACGTGACTTATGCGCTGGAGATCGTCGGAGGAGGTTGTAGAAGGAAAAAATTCGGCAGCGACGACCAACGGGTAGCCATACACCATTTCGGCTGCCAAGACGTCGAGGGCATCTTTAGGAGTGGTCCTTAGTCCAAGGAGGACCCAGGGAAGCTGAGTAAACCAGTTGCAATCCTTGCAGCGGGACATCAAAGATGCTTTGAGGGTGTGATGAAAACGTTCAACCATTCCATTGGCAGCGGGGTTGTAGGCCGTTGTCTGATGTAGGGTGATGCCCAGGAGATTCGCTAATGGTGTCCATAATTGAGAGGTGAAAGTTTCTCCCCTGTCAGAAGTAATATGCTCAGGGATACCGAATCTTGAAATCAATCCAGAGAGTAAGGCAGATGTACATGAGGCGGACGTTGCAGTTTCCATGGGAATAGCTTCAGGCCAACGAGTGGAGCGGTCGATGACGGTAAACAGGTAATGATGTCCTTGTGATGTGGGTAGGGGGCCTACAACGTCGATGTGAATGTGTGCGAAGCGACGCTGAGATTGAGGAAAGGTGCCCACTCCTGAATCCGTGTGTCAATGTACTTTGGAAGTTTGGCAAGAAGTACAGGCACGGACCCAATCCTTAGCATCCTTAGAAATGCCGTGCCAAATGAACTTTGCCTTCAGCAGCTATGCAGTAGAACGGCACGAGGGATGTGAAAGGCCGTGGATGAAATCAAACACCTGTCGGTGCATGGGAGCAGGAATCCAAGGTCGCGGTCTACCAGTACTGACGTCACAGAGGAAGGTAATGTTGGAGTCTTCGAGGGGAAAATTCTCCCAACGGAGGAACGTGCAGGATGTCCTACAAGCTTGATTCTCTGGATCCTGTCGTTGGGCTTCAGCCAGGGCGTTGTAATCCAATCCCAGTTGAACGGCAGCCAACGTGTTTCTTGACAGGGCATCGGCAACGGGATTCATTTTCCCAGGGACGTATTGGAGGGTGCAGTTTTATTCAGCCACGGCGGAGAGATGTCGGCGTTGACGGGCGGACCACGCGTCAGACTGTCGAGTGAAGGCGTGCACCAGAGGCATGTGGTCTGTACGAATGACAAAAGGCGTACATTCTAAGAAATGGCGAAAGTGACGGACAGCCAAGTGCACCGCCAGCAATTCTCGATCGAAGGTATAATAACCCGATTCTGCCTTGGACAGTTTTCTGCTGAAGAAGGCCAATGGGCGGGGCGAGCCTTTGACCACCTGCTCGAGTACTGCACCAATAGCGACGTCGCTGGCATCTGTGGAGAGAAGGAGAGGGGCGTGTGGGATAGGAAAAGTGAGAGCTGCAGCAGTTGATAGGGCCTTCTTTGCATTGCAGAAGGCTGCTTCTTGAAGGGGACCCAACTTCAGGTCCTTTGGCTTGCCCTTGAGGGAGGCGTAGAAGGGAGCAAGAGTGGAGGGAATGGCAGGCAGAAAACGGTGATAATAGGTGATCATGCCCAAGAATTCCTGCAGAGCTTTGATGGTCGAAGGCGCGGGGAAATTCTGAACTGCTGCTACCTTCTCAGGGAGGGGATGGACTCCTTCAGGAGTGATACAGTGCCCTAAGAACGACACTTCGTTGGCGCCAAAGGTACACTTGTCGTAACGGACTACAAGGCCGTTTTGTTGCAGGTGGTCGAGCACAATGCGCAGGTGACGGAGTTGTTCCTCTTTTGAGGAGGAGAACACAAGTATGTCGTCCACATAACAGACAATATTACAGAGCAAAACGGAGACATGATCATTCAGGTTCTTTTTAGTGCGAGGGAAGAGCGCAGATACAAGCATAATATATACAAAATAATTATATACAATTGTGTGACACACGGTTGGTACAGAGTTAAACAGGCGTTTAACAATTCGGGGGATAGGAGGTACAGGGGAAGAAACGGTATAACAACGTCACTGAGGGACGTCATCACTTTTGCGAATGTGTGGTCGGCTATGACTGGCTTTAGCCTCATTTTCTTAAGTAAAAAAGTTAATGGAACGTAATTGGCAATGCACAGTATTTCCCAAAATTAGGCCATTGTATGAAGCGCTCCCTGCTTTCATATCGTGGAAATACATCAGTTATTTTAGGAGTTATTTAAAAAAAACACTATTACACGGCCTCTGGAAACGTTAGCAGTTTTCTTGGACTTGTAATCTTCTAGGAAATCTATATTGCCCTCTGAGATCCCAAATCTTTTCCTTACCGCTAGGGCAAGAAAATCACGAAATGAAGGGTTTGGGCTCTCTTTGATAAATCGAAGGCAATTAACTTCTGAACCTTCTGATATAGCCATGAGTTCAGAACTAGGGCCAGCTTCAGCTTCCGTTCCTTAACCAAAGGGAACAGATAGCTCTTGGGCTGCTTGGGAGTCCACAGAGCCACTACTCCCTGGAAGGATCCTAGTATGTTGAGGACCATCAGCAGGAGATTGGATGGCATGACCAGGAATTTCTGAGTCCATCCCTTCTATATTAGAGACATGATGTCTGTTATCTCCACTAGAGGATCCTCGTATGGGGCTACTTTTTGATGACACTCGTGATGAAGAGGTCGATCTTCAGTTCTGGGACTTGTTCCCATCTAGGAAAGAATAGGTCTGCGTCCCTGGACCATTCTAACTCTACCGGCTTAACCCCAAGTAGAGCATCTGCTGTCACCTTGCGGATCGATCGACATGAACTGCTGATAGGTGCCATCCCTTTAGGTAAGGGATGGTTAACGTCACCTAGCCTCTATGAGACGTTCTCTAACCTTGTCGGTTCTGACGTCTCATTATCGCTCCGATGTCCCAGATCAACCTGAATAGGTCTGATTTGTGTGGAGAGAGTTTCTCACTCCATGACAGGACCATAATGGTCTTCAATAGGCTTTTGGCCTTTGACCATTGCAAGAGAAGCTATTAAGGAAAGACCACTGTTGGTCCTTTTATATCTCTTTGAGCGTTTGATACGTATTTTCTCCAGACTCCTAACGCATCTATCAGTTGTGCTCATAGCACTGGGACTATCAGTATTGCGAACGGGAGAGGTACTGAACTTCTCCCTTTTACTGTCCGGGAGTCCTTACTGATCAGCTTAGTGTCTTGACCGACCCTGCGATCTCCTTTTACATTCCCAAGGGAAAGGAGAGTTGGCGTGACCACAGGTTCCAATGTTTTTCTAGCCATTGAAGCCTTTGAGAGTTGAGACTTCTTGAAGCTTATCTTGCATTCCCGATGTTCTGGGAACCGGATCACTTCCTTGGATGATCATAGACCAGCCACTACGGGGGCTGCCCACCCCAGCCTTTCGTCCAGGCTTGGTTTTTTGCTAGACTATGTCCGCTAATCCCGTGAAGATGTTTAGTACTATATTTCGTCCAACAAGTATCTTCCCTAGGACATATGATTTGCCCTGTAACTTAAATCCTAGGTAGGAGGGGAGGGGGTAACTGACTGTAAGTTGTCAATGGACATATTTCAGGTCTGACAAGACAACGAACACCCTTTCTTGAAAGAGAGAGGACTTGTGAACTCAAAGGCAGATTGGAAACGACTGAGTTATTTTCTAAGGAACACACTTCTTTATATACAAAACCTCAAGGCAACAGGACATGACCTGTTCGAAAGACAGACAATGTTACAGAGCAAAACGGAGACATGATCATTCAGGTTCTTTTTAGTTCGAGGGAAGAGTGCAGATACAAGCATAATATATACAAAATAATTATGTACAATTGTGAGACACACGGTTGGTACATGACTCCCCCCCTAAAAATGACATACTGTACATGTTAAATAGGGCGCCCTGATCTAGAGAGGCGAACTGTAGGCGGGTCATCTGGCAGAAGATAAGCAGGTTTTAGACGATCAATGGAGACCCAGTCTTCTTTGCCCCGAATGTTTAGGAGGAATGCTTTCGGACTGAGTCGGATCACAAAGAAAGGGCCTGTGTAAGGGGGCGTTAGTGGTGGCTTGCTGGTGTCGTTGCGCAGGAAGACGTGCGTTGCAGAGCGCAAATCCGTTGGTATATGATGCTTCGCTGGGGGCTTGTAAGTCTGGCGGCACGGAGTAAATTTTCCCACGACGTGACTTATGCGCTGGAGATCGTCGGAGGAGGTTGTAGAAGGAAAAAATTCGGCAGCGACGACCAACGGGTAGCCATACACCATTTCGGCTGCCAAGACGTCGAGGGCATCTTTAGGAGTGGTCCTTAGTCCAAGGAGGACCCAGGGAAGCTGAGTAAACCAGTTGCAATCCTTGCAGCGGGACATCAAAGATGCTTTGAGGGTGTGATGAAAACGTTCAACCATTCCATTGGCAGCGGGGTTGTAGGCCGTTGTCTGATGTAGGGTGATGCCCAGGAGATTCGCTAATGGTGTCCATAATTGAGAGGTGAAAGTTTCTCCCCTGTCAGAAGTAATATGCTCAGGGATACCGAATCTTGAAATCAATCCAGAGAGTAAGGCAGATGTACATGAGGCGGACGTTGCAGTTTCCATGGGAATAGCTTCAGGCCAACGAGTGGAGCGGTCGATGACGGTAAACAGGTAATGATGTCCTTGTGATGTGGGTAGGGGGCCTACAACGTCGATGTGAATGTGTGCGAAGCGACGCTGAGATTGAGGAAAGGTGCCCACTCCTGAATCCGTGTGTCAATGTACTTTGGAAGTTTGGCAAGAAGTACAGGCACGGACCCAATCCTTCGCATCCTTAGAAATGCCGTGCCAAATGAACTTTGCCTTCAGCAGCTATGCAGTAGAACGGCACGAGGGATGTGAAAGGCCGTGGATGAAATCAAACACCTGTCGGTGCATGGGAGCAGGAATCCAAGGTCGCGGTCTACCAGTACTGACGTCACAGAGGAAGGTAATGTTGGAGTCTTCGAGGGGAAAATTCTCCCAACGGAGGAACGTGCAGGATGTCCTACAAGCTTGATTCTCTGGATCCTGTCGTTGGGCTTCAGCCAGGGCGTTGTAATCCAATCCCAGTTGAACGGCAGCCAACGTGTTTCTTGACAGGGCATCGGCAACGGGATTCATTTTCCCAGGGACGTATTGGAGGGTGCAGTTTTATTCAGCCACGGCGGAGAGATGTCGGCGTTGACGGGCGGACCACGCGTCAGACTGTCGAGTGAAGGCGTGCACCAGAGGCATGTGGTCTGTACGAATGACAAAAGGCGTACATTCTAAGAAATGGCGAAAGTGACGGACAGCCAAGTGCACCGCCAGCAATTCTCGATCGAAGGTATAATAACCCGATTCTGCCTTGGACAGTTTTCTGCTGAAGAAGGCCAATGGGCGGGGCGAGCCTTTGACCACCTGCTCGAGTACTGCACCAATAGCGACGTCGCTGGCATCTGTGGAGAGAAGGAGAGGGGCGTGTGGGATAGGAAAAGTGAGAGCTGCAGCAGTTGATAGGGCCTTCTTTGCATTGCAGAAGGCTGCTTCTTGAAGGGGACCCAACTTCAGGTCCTTTGGCTTGCCCTTGAGGGAGGCGTAGAAGGGAGCAAGAGTGGAGGGAATGGCAGGCAGAAAACGGTGATAATAGGTGATCATGCCCAAGAATTCCTGCAGAGCTTTGATGGTCGAAGGCGCGGGGAAATTCTGAACTGCTGCTACCTTCTCAGGGAGGGGATGGACTCCTTCAGGAGTGATACAGTGCCCTAAGAACGACACTTCGTTGGCGCCAAAGGTACACTTGTCGTAACGGACTACAAGGCCGTTTTGTTGCAGGTGGTCGAGCACAATGCGCAGGTGACGGAGTTGTTCCTCTTTTGAGGAGGAGAACACAAATATGTCGTCCACATAACAGACAATATTACAGAGCAAAACGGAGACATGATCATTCAGGTTCTTTTTAGTGCGAGGGAAGAGCGCAGATACAAGCATAATATATACAAAATAATTATATACAATTGTGTGACACACGGTTGGTACAGAGTTAAACAGGCGTTTAACAATTCGGGGGATAGGAGGTACAGGGGAAGAAACGGTATAACAACGTCACTGAGGGACGTCATCACTTTTGCGAATGTGTGGTCGGCTATGACTGGCTTTAGCCTCATTTTCTTAAGTAAAAAAGTTAATGGAACGTAATTGGCAATGCACAGTATTTCCCAAAATTAGGCCATTGTATGAAGCGCTCCCTGCTTTCATATCGTGGAAATACATCAGTTATTTTAGGAGTTATTTAAAAAAAACACTATTACACGGCCTCTGGAAACGTTAGCAGTTTTCTTGGACTTGTAATCTTCTAGGAAATCTATATTGCCCTCTGAGATCCCAAATCTTTTCCTTACCGCTAGGGCAAGAAAATCACGAAATGAAGGGTTTGGGCTCTCTTTGATAAATCGAAGGCAATTAACTTCTGAACCTTCTGATATAGCCATGAGTTCAGAACTAGGGCCAGCTTCAGCTTCCGTTCCTTAACCAAAGGGAACAGATAGCTCTTGGGCTGCTTGGGAGTCCACAGAGCCACTACTCCCTGGAAGGATCCTAGTATGTTGAGGACCATCAGCAGGAGATTGGATGGCATGACCAGGAATTTCTGAGTCCATCCCTTCTATATTAGAGACATGATGTCTGTTATCTCCACTAGAGGATCCTCGTATGGGGCTACTTTTTGATGACACTCGTGATGAAGAGGTCGATCTTCAGTTCTGGGACTTGTTCCCATCTAGGAAAGAATAGGTCTGCGTCCCTGGACCATTCTAACTCTACCGGCTTAACCCCAAGTAGAGCATCTGCTGTCACCTTGCGGATCGATCGACATGAACTGCTGATAGGTGCCATCCCTTTAGGTAAGGGATGGTTAACGTCACCTAGCCTCTATGAGACGTTCTCTAACCTTGTCGGTTCTGACGTCTCATTATCGCTCCGATGTCCCAGATCAACCTGAATAGGTCTGATTTGTGTGGAGAGAGTTTCTCACTCCATGACAGGACCATAATGGTCTTCAATAGGCTTTTGGCCTTTGACCATTGCAAGAGAAGCTATTAAGGAAAGACCACTGTTGGTCCTTTTATATCTCTTTGAGCGTTTGATACGTATTTTCTCCAGACTCCTAACGCATCTATCAGTTGTGCTCATAGCACTGGGACTATCAGTATTGCGAACGGGAGAGGTACTGAACTTCTCCCTTTTACTGTCCGGGAGTCCTTACTGATCAGCTTAGTGTCTTGACCGACCCTGCGATCTCCTTTTACATTCCCAAGGGAAAGGAGAGTTGGCGTGACCACAGGTTCCAATGTTTTTCTAGCCATTGAAGCCTTTGAGAGTTGAGACTTCTTGAAGCTTATCTTGCATTCCCGATGTTCTGGGAACCGGATCACTTCCTTGGATGATCATAGACCAGCCACTACGGGGGCTGCCCACCCCAGCCTTTCGTCCAGGCTTGGTTTTTTGCTAGACTATGTCCGCTAATCCCGTGAAGATGTTTAGTACTATATTTCGTCCAACAAGTATCTTCCCTAGGACATATGATTTCCTCTGTAACTTAAATCCTAGGTAGGAGGGGAGGGGGTAACTGACTGTAAGTTGTCAATGGACATATTTCAGGTCTGACAAGACAACGAACACCCTTTCTTGAAATAGGGTCATTATGTTCAGAAGGATTAACATTCTGAATTTGCTGTTTGATTTAAACTTGTTGAGTGGCGACAACTCCAGAATGACTATGAGTTTCTTGAGTCCTTCTCGTGAACACCAAACAGCCTTCCCTGGAATTCGATGGACTCTACTTTCCTCGCTGCCTGTATGCTCTAGAGTTCTAAGGTATACTCTTTCATGAAGGTTTAGGAGTGTAGGAAGAGATGAGGAAATGATGGTGGAGGCATGTCTACTTCCCATCGTAGTCCCATCTTGATTAGGCCTTGGACCCAAGGATCGAAGGTCCAGCGATCCTGAAGGAACCTCCCTCCTACCAGAAGTTTCTGTTTGCTTCGCATAATAAGAAGGTTTACATATCCGTCCGCTTGCTGGTGGCACCGCGGTCATTGTGACTGTGGGATTTTGTTGAACTTACCAAGAAAAACTACTAGACTTTTCCATCTTCCTTTAAGGTTGGGGACCCACAACTGCGGAAGATTTCTCTTTGAAAAAATGCCCCACTTTTGGAGAAGCCTTATGTTCTCTGTGGTGTCCTCCTTAATCGTCTTTCTAACTATCTCGTTTGGAAAGAGGACTCTACCCCAGATGTTGGAAGAAATAAGCTTCCTAGTTTCGTGTTTCACTGTAGCGGCAGCGAACACAAACTCTCTACAGGCTCTCCTAGCCTTCATAAAGGTCTTTTAATAAGGTGGCCATATGCATTTTGGCCAAAACCATGAGCAAGTCTGTGGTGCTTTGGTGGGTTGAACACAACTCTATGCAGTTCTGTAAGGATAGGGAAGCTGCAAGTCTCACCTTTGTCTCATGTTCGTTATACAAAAGAAACTCTGATAGTTTAGGAAGATTTTCACTAAACCGTCGACTAGCACATCCGGGTCTAGTCTTCCTACTAAAAAGGTTAAGTGGACTTCCTTCCAATACTTCTCCTGCCTGGGAAAGGCTAGGGACACAGGCTTGCACTCCTCGAGTGCAGGACAAGGTCTACCTGTTCCCACTGCCTCAGCAACAGATTTATATGCTTTCCACATAAAAGGGTGTTAGTTACCTCGTGTGTCTACTTTCGACACCGAGTAACCTGACTTTCTCAGTCTACTTGACAAAATAGCCTGTGCCTTATCATGGTCGAGAACTATGACCTCCTTCAGTTCCGTATCTTTCCTTGATGTTGGTTCATGTCACAGACGAATGAAGCAATTAGGGAAAGCGTCAAAGGTTTGCCCAAATTGGATGTTCTACAAATGAACAGCGCCCATCTTCTCCGAGATATAGAGTTTGCCATTTAAAATCGGCTTAAGCTCTGCAAATCTCCAAGGAATGGTTTTGGAGCATGTCGGAAGGTCTTGGTCTCCGGGTCGTTTGTATTACCATTTTCATCTTGTTTGCAAAGGTTTCCTATTAGACCTTTCATTTGGACCCATAATTGGTCCATTTTATCTAATAGAGGGATAGGGGGTGAAGATGTCTATGTAAATGTCTTTAGAGCCGGCACAGACGGAAGCAATTCCGGCACGATATTCTTCCCCTCCTCCCGTGGGGGTTTCCTACCCTCCTCCCCAAAGGCAATCTAGCCTCAGGGAGGTGTTAATCGCGCCTGTGGCACCACTATTTCCTTACCTGCTTTCGGGAATAGTAGGTGACGCATCCTATCATTAGGTCGGTATGGTCCCAAAGAGATTTTCTGGAACCCTCTCACCCAATTGCGTAGTTTGTTACAAGCTGCATCCCTAGACTCTATCGACATGGGATTCTCGAAATCCTCGGACGTTAAAGTCCGACATACATTGTACACTTGCGGGTTCTAATAATGCAAAGATTCGGAAATAATATTGTAGGGGGCATGAAACCTGCATGAATTATGCCCGTAAAAACACTTACTCTTGACATTGCAGAAGAATGCAATACATGCCATATGGAATTCCTCCTGTAAAAAAAAGGAAAGCAGAATGAGAATACAATCGATTATCTCACTGATAAGCAATATATAAAAGTCATCTTTTAACAAATAGCTTAGGATATTAAGCTAGATGGGATAGTGGGAGACACATACTTGTGTATCCCCTGGAAGCAAATGCTGTTACCTACATTCACTATTAACTGTGAGTAGATTCCTATATCAGGGGAATTCCAGTAAAGGGTTCTAACCTCTAATACCTTTTCTGAACAACTTGATGTCATCTATGAACATCAGGTGGCTTATTCTGCTTCCTCCTTTCTTTATGCCAGGCTGATACTTGCACGACTTTTGGCCACGAATTTGTCGTGGCAAGTCGTGCCATTTTGGGGCACGAACTGGGAGGCTCCCGCACTGTTCATGGCTAGTTCATGCATAGTTTATGATGAGTTCAAAACGAGTTCACAAATAGTTTACGAATGCGTGCCGATCACTGTCAAGATTGACAAGAACTGGCACGACAAATTCATGCATAGTTTGCGCATAGTTTGCGCACTTCCCGCATTGGCACGACGAGTTTGCGCAATTCGGATGGTGTCCTGTTGACTTGGCCACGCCATAAAAAAACAGGGCGTCTCCAATCCTTGGTCAATTTTATTGTTATTATTATTATTATTATTATTATCATTATTATTATTATTATTATTATTATTATTATTATTATTATTATTATTTGCTAAGCTACAACCCTAGTTAGAAAAGCAAGATGTTATCAGCCCAGGAGCACCAACAGGGAAAAGAACCCAGAGAGGAAAGGAAACAAGGAAAAATAGATTTTAAGAACAATAACAACATCAAAATAAATATTTCCTATGTAACTTTAAAAACTTTAACAAAACAATAGGAAAAGAAATTCTATATAATAGTATACTGGAGTGTACCCTTAAGCAAGAGAACTCTAATCCATGACAGTGGAAGGCCATGGTACAGAGGCTATGGCACTACCGGAGATAAGAGAACAATTGTTTGATTTTGGAGTATCCTTCGGCTAGAAGAGATGCTTACCATAGCTAAAGAGTCTCTTTTACCCTTTACCAAGAGGAAAGTAGCCACTGAATAATTAGATTGCAGTGGTGAACCCCTTGGGTGAAAAGGAATTGGTTGGTAGGAGTACAGAGAATCTGTAAAGAATAGACCAGACTGCGGTGTATGTGTAGGCAAAGGGGAATAGCCTTCCCTTCTTTCCTTTTCCTTTTGTCATCTAGGTTTTAGGCATTGTGTCTTCGATGGTGACCTCTGGAATGGTGACCGGTGTCCAGGAAGCTCTATATATACCACCACACCACCGCAAGTGTCACTGTCACGCAGAGGTCGTGAAATGCTCGTCAACTGTTTGTGAAATGATCATGAACTGTTCGTGAACTGATCATGAACTGCTCGTGCCATGCGTAATGAAGTGCCTAAACTAGTCGTGAACTGATTGTGCCATCAATGAGTGAAGTACACATGACCATGTCATTTGGAGGGCACGGTCCCGATGCGACTGCACATATTCGTGAACATGTGATCAACTACTCGTGAACTCGACGTGAGCTGTTCGTGAACTATCCGTGGGAGTTTGTGAAAGTCATGGCATAGCACGCATTACCCCGCACTGGTAGGCATCATCCGGCATTGTCCCAACGAGGTCATAACAAATTCACAAACAGTTTGC
>NC_090736.1:118892810-118900310 GCF_036898095.1 Palaemon carinicauda
ATAGAGAAAACGTAATAGAATTACTAAACTCAAATAAAACACCATAATATGTCTCAGATCTCTAGTTAAAATTTCAAGTATTTTTAAATTTTACACGAGGAAGACTTAATATGAACTTCATGAAAAGATCGAAGCTATTCTAAAACCGTTCTTCTCAATGATGAGAGGGAGTGGCCATCAAAAGTCATTATAACTCGGAAATAACTTTTTTTTTTTTTTTTTTTTTTTTTGGGGGGGGGGGGTAAGTGCATAGATGTGATTCCTTACAAAAATTCAAATGACAGACACTTTAATTGCTACACCTGATCTTTTCAAGCTTATGTCTCTGATTTTCGGTGTGTAATCAACACAAAATATATTTTTAAATTAACAGAAAAACCTACTGAATATGAATACAAGGTCACTTGGTTCTATATGGCTAAAGCGTTAAGTTCTAAACTTTACTATGGATCAAACTCCGAAGAGCTCGAAACAATGGATAAATATATTTTAATTTTTAAAGGACTAAAATATAAAAGAAAAAACAAGAGCAATAAGAGATTTTGAACCTCCGTCAAAGGTTAATGAAGCCGTCCAGGGCTTGGTGGAAATGTCGTCAAGATCCGTCAAGCAGCTTTGACGTAATCCCGTAAACAAAAAAACTTGCTGACAAATAAATGAAGGAATAAAAGCGACTCGAAAATATAACCTCATTAGCGAAGGTAATAAATAAATCCGAGGTCGTTAAGAGAATCCAGACATTAATGTATAAAAAATATATGGCTTATTTCAACATGAAAAACACGTCTGAATATGCAAAAAAAAAGAAAATATCATTAATCGAATGTCAAGTAACAAACTACCAATTAGCTACGACAGTGAAGATGGGTTAATTTTAGTTCTGGGTACAAAATACCTTAATTTGACAGGTATAAGTATGGCAGAATTGTGATTGACTTTTATAATTCTTCGTGGCCAAGTGGTAGTCACTGTCTCTACAAGTTTGCCGGTCCAGGGTTCGACTCCCGGTCGGTCGAAAGCTCCTGTCTTTGTGTGATTTCACTCGGGGCTCTGATCCAGAGGTCATTAAGAGAATCCAGACATTAATGTATCGAAAATATATGGCTTATTTCAATATGAAAAAAACACATCTAAATATGAAAAATAAATTATCATTTTATCGAATGCCAAGTAACAAACAACCAATTAGCTACGATGGTGAAGATTGGTTAATTTCAATTCTAAGTACAAAATACCTGAATTCAACAGGTATAAGTATAGCAGAATCATCATTAATTTTTATCTATCTTCGTGGACAAGTGGTAGTTACTGTCTCTATAAGATTACCGGACCAGGGTTCGATTCCCGGTCGGTTACAAGCTCTTGTCTTTGTGTGATTTCGCCAGGGGCTCTAATCTCGAGGTCGTTAAGAAAATCCAGACATTAATGGATAAAAAATACATGGCTTATTTCAATATAAAAAAAAAAACACGTCTATATGTGCAAAAAAAATTATCATTAATCGAATGCCAAGTAACAAACTACAAATTTGCTACGATGGTGAAGAAGGGTTAATTTAAATTCTGAGAAAAAAAAATACATGAATTCGACAGGTACAAGAATAGCAGAATTGTCATTGACTTTTATCTTTCTTCATGGCCAAGTGGTAGTCAATGTCTCTGCAAGTTTGCCGGACCAGGGTTCGATTCCCGACCGGTCACAAGCTGGTATCTTTGTGTGATTTCCCCTGGGGCTCTGATTCCGAGGTCGTTAAGATAATCCAGACATTAATATATCAAAAATATATGGCTTATTTCAATATGAAAAACACGTCTAAATATGCAAAAAAAATTATCATTCATCAATTGCCAAGTAACAAACCACCATTCAGCTACGATGGTGAAGATTGGTTAATTTCAATTCTGAGTACGAAATACATGAATTCGACAGGTATAAGAATAGCAGAATTGTCATTGACTTTTATCTTTCTTCGTCGCCTAGTGGTAGTCACTGTCTCTACAAGTTTGCCAGACCAAGGTTCTATTCCCTGCTGGTCACAAGCTCTTGTCTTTGTGTGATTTCACCTGGGGCTCTGATCCCGAGGTTGTTAAGAATATCCAGAGATTAATGTATCAAAAATATATGGCTTATTTCAATATGAAAAAACACGTCTAAATATGCAAAAAAATTTATCATTCATCAATTGCCAAGTAACAAACCACCAATCAGCTACGATGGTGAAGATTGGTTAATTTCAATTCTGGGTACAAAATACATGAATTCGGCAGGTAAAAGAATAGCAGAATTATCATTGACTTTTATCTTTCTTCGTAGCCAAGTTGTAGTCACTAGCTCTACAAGTTGCAGGACCAGGGTTTGATTCCCGGCCTGTCACAAGCTCTTGTCTTTGTCTGACTTGGCCTGGGGCTCTGATCCCGAGGTTGTTAAGAGAATCAAGATATTAATGTATCAAAAATATATTGCTTATTTCAATATAAAAAAAAAACTTATAAATTTGCAAAAAAAAAATATCACAAACACACATACACACATACATACACACACACAGACACACACACACAGACACAGACACAGACACACACACACACACATATATATATATATATATATATATATATATTATATATATATATATATATATATATATATATATATATATATATATACATATAAATATATATATATATATATATATATATATATATATATATATATATATATATATATATATATATATATATATATATATATATATATATATATATATATATATGTATATAAATGTATATATTTACATATAAATATTACACATTTAAGTTAGGATTCTATTAACAACCTAGGAATCAGAGCCCCAGGCGAAATATATTTGGGTTATTTGAAATATTAAAAACACTTTATAATGTGCAAAACTTATCATTAATGGAATGTCTAGTCAAAAACCTACTAATTAGCTACGACGGTTAAGATAGGCTGATTTCAATTCTAAATACTAATAACCTGAATTCGATAGGTATGTGTAGAGAAGAATTTTCATTGACTTTTATCTTTCTTTGTGGCTGAGTGGTATGGTCAATGTCACACAAGTATCCTGTACCAGGGTTTGAAGCCTGGCCGGACAGATACTATAGCCTTTGAGTGATTTCGCCAGGGGCTCTGATCCCAAGGTTGTTTAGAGAATCCAGATGTTAATGTGCTGACATATATGGCTTACTTGGAATATTAAAAACACCTTTAAATGTGCGTAAATTTATCATAAATCGAATGCCAAATCACAAACCTACCAATTAGGTACGATGGTGTAGATGGGTTGATATCAATTCTAAGAACAAAAAACCTAAATTCGACTGGTATATGTACAAAAGGATTTTCCTTGACTATTATATTTCTTCGTGGCTGAGTGGTATGGTCAATGTCACACAGTATCCTGGACCAGGGTTCAAAGCCCCGCTGAACAGATGCTATAGTCTTTGAGTGATTTCGCATGGGGCTCTGATCCCGGTAGTGTTAAGAGAATCCAGACATAAATGTGTCAATATATATGGTGCATTAGAAATATGAAAAACATGTTTGAATATGCAAAATTTATCATTAATCGAATGCCAAGTCACAACCCTACCAATTAGCTACGATGGATAAGATGGGTTGATTATAAGTACAAAAAACAAAAATTCGACAGGTATATTTACAGAAGAATTGTCATTGACTTTTATCTTTCTTGTGGCTGAGAGGTATGGTCAATGTACGCAAGTATCCTGGACCAGGGTCCAAAGCCCGGACAGGCAGATACTATAGTCTTTGAGTGATTTTGCCTGAGCTCTGATCCCGAGGTTGTTAAGAAAAACCAGAATTTAATGTGTTAATATATATAGCTTATTTGAAATATGAAAAAACACGTTTAATTGTAAAAAAATTATTATTATTATTATTATTATTATTATTATTATTATATATATATATATATATATATATATATATATATATATATATATATATATATATATATATATATCTATATCTATGAATATATATATATATATATATATATATATATATATATATATATATATATATATATATATATATATATATATATATATATATATATATAAATATATGTATATATTTATAAATACACACACACACATATATTTATATATATATATATATATATATATATATATATATATATATATATATATATATATATATATATATATATATATATACATATATATATATATATATATATATATATATATATATATATATATATATATATATATATATAGAGAGAGAGAGAGAGAGAGAGAGAGAGAGAGAGAGAGAGAGAGAGAGAGAGAGAGAGAGAGAGAGAGAGAGATAGGGTATGTATATATACATATATATATATATATATATATATATATATATATATATATATATATATATATATATATATATATATATATATATATATATATATATATATATATATATGATAAATTTTGCCCATACGATGAGTAGATTTCAATTCTAAATACAAAATACCTGAATTTGACAGGTATAAGTACTGAAGAATTGTCATTGACTTTTATCCTTCTTCGTGGCCAAGTGGCTTAGTCACTGTCTATACAGGCTTGCCGACCAGGGTTCGATTCCCGGCCGGAGCCAAGCTCTTGTCTTTGTGTGATTTCGCCTGGGGCTCTGATCCCGAGGTCGTTAAGAGAATCCAGATATTAATGTATCAAAAATATATATGGCTTATTTGAATATGAAAAACACGTAAAAATGTGCAAAATTTATCATTAATTGAATGCCAAGTAACAAACTACCAATTACCTACGATGATGAGGATGGGTTGATTTCAGTTCTAAATACAAAATACCTGAATTCGACAGGTATAAGTACAGAAGAATTGTCGTTGACTTTTATCCTTCTTCGTGGCCAAGTGGCTTAGTCACTGTCTATACAGGCTTGCCGACCAGGGTTCGATTCCCAGCCGGAGCCAAGCTCTTGTCTTTGTGTGATTTTGCCTGGGGCTCTGATCCCGAGGTCGTTAAGAGAATCCAGACATTAATGTATCAAAAATATATATAGCTTATTTGAATATGAAAAACACGTAAAAATTTGCAAAATTTATCATTAATTGAATGCCAAGTAACAAACTACCAATTACCTACGATGGTGAGGATGGGTTGATTTCAATTCTAAATACAAAATACCTGAATTCGACAGGTATAAGTACAGAAGAATTGTCATTGACTTTTATCCTTTTTCGTGGCCAAGTGGCTTAGTCACTGTCTATACAGGCTTGCCGACCAGGGTTCGATTTCCGGCCGAAGCCAAGCTCTTGTCTTTGTGTGATTTCACCTGGGGCTCTGATCCCGAGGTCGTTAAGAGAATCCAGACATTAATGTATCAAAAATATATATGGCTTCTTTGAATATGAAAAACTCGTAAAAATGTGCAAAATTTATCATTAATTGAATGCCAAGTAACAAACTACCAATTAGCTACGATGGTGAGGATGGGTTGATTTCAATTCTAAATACAAAATACCTGAATTCGACAAGTATAAGTACAGAAGAATTGTCATTAACTTTTATCCTTCTTCGTGGCCAAGTGGCTTAGTCACTGTCTATACAGGCTTGCCGACCAGGGTTCGATTCCCGGCCGAAGCCAAGCTCTTGTCTTTGTGTGATTTCGCCTGGGGCTTTGATCCCGATGTCGATAAGAGAATCCAGACATTAATGTATCAAAAATATACATGTCTTATTTGAATATCTATATATATATATATATATATATATATATATATATATATATATATATATATATATATATATATATATATATATATATATATATAGGTAGTAGGTTGGCCAGGGCACCAGCCGCCCGTTGAGATACTACCACTAGAGAGGTATTCGATCCTTTGACTGGCCAGACAGTAATGCATTGGATCCCTCTTTCTAGTCACGGCTTATTTTTTCTTTGCCTACACTTACACAGAATAGTCTGGCCTATTCTTTACATATTCTCGTCTTTCCTCATACATCTGACAACAATGAGATACTTAACACTTCTTCACCCAAGGGGTTAATTACTGTACTGCAATTTGTTCAGTGTACTTTCCTCTTGGTAAGGGTAGAAGAGACTCTTTAGCTATGGTATGCAGCTCCTCTAGGAGAAGGACACTCCAAAATTAAACCATTGTTCTCTAGTCTTGGGTAGTGCCATAGCCTCTGTACCATGGTCTTCCACTGCCTTGGGTTAGAGTTCTCTTGCTTGAGGGTACACTCGGGCACACTATTCTATCTTATTTTTTTCTTCCTCTTGTTTTTTTGAAATGGTGTGTTAGGCAGGCTTAATAGAAGGGCCATGGATGCCTGGTGGTTTATCAAGAGGTTGTCTTTTCCTTTTTCTGATTTTTTCTTCTCAAAACCATCCTTACTGTCCTCCCTTCAGTTGAAGTGGCTATCCTGGAGGGTATTTAGCCTTACATGGTGTATCGGCTCCTCCATGTTGACCAGTTTTTCCGACTTTTTACTATAGTCTATGGGTATCATCAATCACTTCTTTTATTATTCTGTACATATTGTTTTTGTTATAATTCTTGTTAATCTAGTTTTTAAGTATGATGTCTCTTTTTTATTTCTATTAATTCTTATGCTGTCTGGAGACATTGAGCAAAATCCGGGACCAGTACGTCCTAGATTTCGTCAATGTCGTCTTCTGTATTGCAATATTCGTGGTCTTCATGCAAATATCCAAGACCTTACAGTTGCGTCCAGACAGTATGATATTCTTTTGTGCTCAAAAACTTTGGTTTCTAATATGAGGCACTCATCTGAGCTCCTTATAACTGGTTTTAAGAAGCCAATAATGCTGAAACGTGATGCCATTCCTAGGGCCAGGGGAATGGCGGTGTATATTAGGACGGAGTACCCTGCTTCTCATAAGTCCTGCTATCAATGTGGATGTCATGAGATTCAGGTAATAAAAGTTTGTGGCAGGCATAACAACTTTTATTTGTGTTCGATCTACCGGAATCCAGACATGGATGATTCTATCTTCGATTGTCTTCTTACCATTATGGCTAAGATACAAGAAGATGATAGAAAGGCTTCTTTTGTCTTTGTTGGTGATTTTAATGCTCACCATAGGGAGTGGTTAAGTTCTATCTCTCCTACCGATCGCCATGGCTTAAGAGCTTTAGACTTTGCCTCTGAATCAGGCTGTGAGCAAATCATAAATGAAGCTACTCACAGGTCTGGTAATTACTTGGACCTCGTATACACTGACTCCCCTGGCGTTATAACTAGTAAGGTTGATTCTCCAGTTGGGACTTCTGATCATGCCTTGATTTCATTATTAGTGAAGACTGAGCAGCCTGTCCCTGATATATCATATTCCTGTAAAATTTATATGAAATCCCAAGCAGACTGGAACGGGATTTTGCATGATCTTTTGTGCTTGAATTGGTCACAATTATATAATAGTGTAGATCCTGTTGTCTCT
>NC_090736.1:118910310-118917810 GCF_036898095.1 Palaemon carinicauda
CCAGGGTTTACCACTGTCTTGGGTTATAGTTCTCTTACCTGATAATAAAATCAGGTATACTAATCTGTCTTATTTTTCCTTATATTATTATTATTATTATTATTATTATTATTATTATTATTATTATTATTAGTAGTAGTAGTAGTAGTAGTAGTAGTAGTAGTAGTAGTAGTAGTAGTAGTATTATCATTATTATTATTATTATTATTTAAAGTTTTATAGTTTGCATATCAAAGATGGAATTCAATGTTATTGCTGTTCTTGAAATATCTAATTTTTAATTTTCATTACTTGTCTTGTAGTTTATTTATTCCCAAGTTTCCTTTCCTATCTGGGAGCCTTTTTTTTTCTATTTGGAGCCCTTGGGCTTATACCATCATGCTTTTCACACTATGGTTTTAACTTAGCTAGTATAAATATTATTATAAATCATAATAATTATCGTAAAATCCCGCTTAAACGCCTCGCTAGTCATCGAAATAAAGAAAACCGAAACAAAATGTTTACAAAATGTTTTTTAGCTTACTTACCTCACTACTGAGAAATATTTTTATTTCATCAAGCATACATTGTACGTTATTTTATTTTTGATTCCGAGATATTACAAGCGATTGGCCTCATGAACTCTCCTACCTAAATGAGGATATACAATTTAGATGAATTTGCCATGTTATTTTATGTATGTATATATATACATATATATATATATATATATATATATATATATATATATATATATATATATATATATATATATATATATATATATATATATATATATATATATATATATATATATATATATAATTATATATATTATTATTATTATTATTACTATCCAAGCAACAACCCTAATTGGAAAAGCAAGATGCTATAAGCCCAGGGGCTCCAATAGGGAAAAATAGCCCAGTGAGAAAAGGAAATAAGGAAATTAATAACTGAAGAGAACAAATTAACAGTAAATCATTCTAAAAAAAAGTAACAACGTCATAACAGATATGTCATATATAAACTATTAACAACGTCAAAAACAAATATGTCATATATAAACTATAAAAAGACTCATGTCCGCCTGGTCAACAAAAAAGCATTTGCTCCAACTTTGAACTTTTGAAGTTCTAATGATTCAACAACCCGATTAGGAAGATCATTCCACAACTTGGTAACAGCTGGAATAAAACTTCTGGAGTACTGCCTAGTATTGAGTCTTATGATGGAAAAGGCCTGGCTATTAGAATTAACTGCCAGCCTAGTATTACGAACAGGATAGAATTGTCCAGGGAGATCTGAATGTAAAGGATGGTCAGAGTTATGAAAAATCTTATTGAACGACGGTGCCAGAGATTAATATCTAGATCAGGAATAAGAAATTTAATAGACCGTAAGTTTCTGTCCAACAAATTAAGATGAGAATCAGCAGCTGAAGACCAGACAGGAGAACAATACTCAAAACAAGGTAGAATAAAAGAATTAAAACACTTCTTCAGAATAGATTGATCACCGGATATCTTAAAAGACTTTCTCAATAAGCCAATTTTTTGTGCAATTGAAGAAGACACAGACCTTATATGTTTCTCAAAAGTAAATTTGCTGTCGAGAATCACACCTAAAATTTTGAAAGAGTCATACAAATTTAAAGAAACATTATCAATACTGAGATCCGGATGTTGAGGAGCCACCGTCCTTGACCTACTAACAATCATACTTTGAGTTTTGTTAGGATTCAACTTCATACCCCATAACTTGCACCATGCACTAATTTTAGCTAGATCTCTATTAAGGGATTCACCAACCCCAGGTCTACATTCAGGGGATGGAATTGATGCAAAGAGAGTAGCATCATCTGCATATGCAAAAAGCTTATTTTCTAGGCCAAACCACATGTCATGTGTATATAGTATGAAAAGTAATGGGCCAAGAACACTACCCTGTGGAACACCGGATATCACATTCCTATACTCACTATGGTGCCCATCAACAACTACTCTTTGAGATCTACTACTTAAAAAATCAATAATAATGCTAAGAAACGACCCACCCACTCCCAACTGTTTCAGTTTGAAAACAAGGGCCTCATGATTAACACGGTCAAAGGTAGCACTAAAATCAAGGCCAATCATACGAACTTCTCGACCACAATCAAGGGATTTCTGTACTGCATTGGAGATTGTAAGAAGGGCATCACATGCTCCAAGGCCTTTACGAAAACCAAATTGCAAACTAGGGAATAGTTGATTACCTTCAGCAAACCTATTAAGACGTTTTGCCAGAAGACGTTCAAAAACTTTAGATAATATTGGAGTTATGGAAATTGGGCGGTAATCAGTGGGACTTGAGCTACCACAAACACATTTACATAGAGGAGTAACATTACCAATTCTCCAACAAGTGCTAAAAGCTCCTCTTCTTGCTAACTTGCACAAAATAACAGATAATATATATATATATATATATATATATATATATATATATATATATATATATATATATATATATATATATATATATATATATATATATATATATATATATATATATATATATATATATATATATATATATATATATATATATATATATATATATATATATATATATATATATATATATATATATATATATATATATATATATATATATATATATATATATATATATATATATATGTGTGTGTGTGTGTGTGTGTGTGTGTGTGTGTGTGTGTGTGATTGTGCGTGATTGTGTGTTTTTGCGTGTGTGTGTGTGCGTATGTGTGTTTTTGCGTGGGTTTGTGTGTGTGTGTTTCCTCAAGAATGGCCCTAAAAATTAAAAGTAAATAAATCACTATATTCCACTCAATATACATATTTATTGAAATATAGAGATGACAAAGTAAACAGGGAAATAAAGAGAGGATGAATGATTGACAAGCCAATGAATTTCCAGGTGTTTCAACAAAAGACTAGATAGAAATTAAAAGAATAATAACCCTGGCATGGGGAGATTTTGGTAAACAAAATAAATCATAAAAAATCCTTCCTTTAGAAAGTTATGCATCGCGAACTTAGAGCCTTACTAAAACCTTAGAACATAAACTGGTTGAAACTCAAAGAGCTATGGAAAGATTATTAATGGGAATGATAATAAGAGAGAGCAAAAAAAAAAGAAAAAAAAAAAGCAATATGGATTTGAGACCAAACCTAATTATAGGATATTTTATCAACATGTAATACGAGGAAATGGACTTTGGCAGGATATATAATGAAAATGACAGACAAAAGATGGACATTGAGAATAAAATATTGTGTCCCGGAGTTTATAAAAAAAAAAAAAAAAAAAGCAGGGAAAGAAGAGAAGACGATGTCATTGACGACTTAAAAAGTTCTGCGGTTGTGAACTGGCAAAAAAAGACAACCAACAAAAGCAAGTTAAAGAAAAATTATCTGATGCCTTTGTTCTGCAGTAGAATATCAATGGCTCATGATGATATATATATATATATATATATATATATATATATATATATATATATATATATATATATATATATATATATATATATATATATATATATATATATATATATATATATATATATATATATCTGTGTGTGCCTATGTGTACGTATATATGTAGGTTACATATTTTTTTTTGTATATTACGGAATAGTTTTCAGACATGGATCTTTTGTCATACAACATGATTAGGTCAAAGGTTGAGGTCACGAGAAGAAAAATCAAAATTTCTTTTTTCTATATCGTGGTAAATTTTTATCTCATTTGCATAAAATCAGTGCTAAAATGCGCAAAATTCAATAGCTTATCTTGCGATATGCAACATGATTCAAATGAAGTTCGGGCAAAGGTCAAAATGCCTTTTTGCTATAACGTGGTAAAATTTTATCTGATTTGCATGAAACTAGTGCCAAAATGTGCATAGTTCAATTGCCTATCATATGATATACAAAATGATATGATGGGGTCATTATCTTTGTTAGTTTTGGGGTTTCAAAGGTGAGCAGGGTCAAGTAACTAACAAAATGTGCAGATTTATCTATCAAGTAGCTATAGTCAACCATTTTCTTTAAACAACAAGGACAGTTTGATAAGGTTTAGAAAATTACAGGGTAAAAGGTCAATATCACCAAAAATAAAACACTTCTTGCTATATCTTTGACAAATTTTATCTGATTTGCATAAAACTAGTGCCATAATGTGCATAATTCAATTGACTGGCTTGTTATATAACATACGTCTGTTTGGTTAAATAGTAGAATACTCCCGTTATAAATATGAGACTATAGATTATAAGACTCAAGTTAGGTGGAACTAAAATGGAATTTAGAACAAATCAAGAAAATAAACACAACACTGTTTCGACTTTCTAACATTAATGAGAAATAGAAAGGACTGTAAACCTAACATATATCTTATAAAGAAGGTTATGAATCGATTCCATAGATACCAGGCTACATTGATTTAATACAAAGTCCTAGCTGATGATGACGACTGGGACGGATGGACATATTCCAAAACATATATAATTACTCTTTTCATCTTTGCAACAAATTATGTATCAAGTTAATAGTGGAATATTGTGGGGTGCAACTAGTTGGTAGATTAAAAAGAAAGAAATTGCCTGTCTTACATCTCTCTCTCTCTCTCATACTAATATAGCACTCGTATGATGAAATTGTAGCATTACTTATTCAATCAATATAGATTTAGAGTCAACGGACACTAAGAGTGTCTTTTCTATTCCTCCCCTGTTGATTTAAATATACTTCCAGAAACTCTTTAATAACTTACCAATAACGGATATATTGCATGGAAGTGATTATCTTGTTGCAAGATAATAATTTAAAGTTTCTACTGCAAAATTTACATAGGATTAGTTACTATTTTACTTGTGATTCTTTAGAGAAATTCAAGAACACAAAAATACCGGCTAAACTCATGACTTAGTATAATCCAGTTCACTCATCATGAACACTAGCTCTATACACACCATTTGTAGATAAATATACCTAATCTTAACATTTCTATTTCTTCATTATATGGAAAGAAAAAAAAAATCAGCATTTACCAATAAAAGCCAGCCTTGAATAAAAAATCATAAAGCAAATTGAGTTAAAAAAAGTTACGGATACCCCGCAAGGGTGTATAAAAAAAACTCTAGAATTATTATTATTTTTTTTAATTGTATTCACATTAGTTTGTTTTCTTTTCTCTGAAAGGAAATAGGACAAATGTCTTCCTTATTTAAGTGGGATATATTTTAATCTTTTCATAAACGTGAGTTAGAGCTCTAAATTTTCCAATCTTCACTAAAAAAAAGATTATATATAATGATAAAATTTACTTTTGAAAAAGGACAAACGAACAAATCTTTCTTCTGTTGGATGTAACCGGTAGAGAGTTCAAAAAGTTTTTGTATTATTTAATTAAATGTCATAAAAAACGCGTGACCTACATTTAACATTTTTGAAATGGATGTTTAACCACAAGTGAAATTTTCTGAAATTCTCAAAGAATATATAGTAATACTATACGGTCAATAGGCATACATATATACATATATTAATGAACACACACAAACACACACCCAAAAACAGACACGCACACACACACACACACACACACATATATATATATATATATATATATATATATATATATATATATATATATATATATATATATATATATATATATATATATATATATATATATATATATATATATATATATATATATATATATATATATATATATATATATATATATATATATATATATATATATATATATATAAAGCACAGGAAAATGTGATGCACAGATGCAGAAGAACCACAGGGAATATGAAAATACGAAATATACGCTCAAGTCCTGACTAGTTTCGTGATACTTCTTCAGAGGACTGATTTATTGAGAGAGGTTTCTTTATATTTATAGGGAAAGTGAACGTTACGAATATACATATAGAGAATTAGAGAACAATGACACTCCCTTACCAGCTACCTGGACTGAGGTCAAGTGTTAACTGGGCGGAGATCCAACCTCATTAAGGGTACCTGACACTTGCACGCATTCGTGATACGGACTGGCACGCATTGATGCGCGAACTCGCGTGAATGAGCCATGAAAATGTCGTGAACAGTGCGGGAACTCGCGTGCCAGAGCGTACCAATGCGTGCCATGCGTGCCATGCGTGCCATGCGTGCCCAGAACTTTGAAATGTTTAAAGTTTGTGGCATGCATTGGCACGCACTAAATGGCCGTGAAATAGTCGTGAACGATGCGCCAACTGGAGTGAACTGGAGTGAACAGTACGGGAACTAGCGTGAACTGGAGTGAACGATGCGGGAAGTGGCGTGAAGTTTATAATGAAGAGAAAGAAAAAGGAAACGAAAAAATTAATGAAAGGGAAAGAAAAATAAACCTAATAAATTTCTATATTTGCTGTTATCATGGGAAAAAAAATATATCTTATTTCAAACTATTTCTATAACTATAT
Organism: Palaemon carinicauda; assembly: GCF_036898095.1. Lineage (NCBI taxonomy): Eukaryota > Metazoa > Arthropoda > Malacostraca > Decapoda > Palaemonidae > Palaemon > Palaemon carinicauda. The sequence goes on from NC_090736.1 coordinate 118,916,806, forward strand.
AATGAAGAGAAACAAAAAGGAAACGAAAAAATTAATGAGAAGGAAAGAAAAATATAAACCTAATAATTTATATTTGCTGTTTGAATGTAAAAATAAAATGATGTCTTATTTCATGCACACACTTATTTTCCTCTATTACCAATCAAGACCCAAAACTTTCGTTTTAAATAAAAATTAACTGAAAAATAAACCCAAGAAATTTTTAAGTTTGCTGTTTGAATGTAAAAATAAAATGATGTTTTATTTCATCAACATACTTATTCTTCTTTATTACCTTAAAATGAAGAGCAAAACAATTTTTTTCTGTTTGCTGGTTTAATGTAAAAATAAAATTATTTCTTATTTCAACACACTTTTTTCTCTATCACCTTAAAATCAACAGTCTAAAAACTTTTCATGTTTGCTGCTTTTAATGTTAAAATAAAATGCTTTCTTAATACTTGTATATATTTTATGTCTACTATTTATATGTAAATCAAATGCTATCTTATTGAAACAAAAATAAGGGGCAAAAAAAAAATACAAACGAAAAAGATACGTTTCTTCTCCTTAATGCAATGGTGTCTCTGACAAAAAGCATTGTTGTCTCTTCCGAAGCCAATCCAAGAATGTCCTCGCGTCGGAGGAGCCCTGTTTTTATATGGAGTGGCCAATTCGTGAACTGGCGTGAACGATGCGGAAACGATACGGAATGATGAGCAAACTCGCATGAACGTGTCGTAAACTTCTCGTGAACTACGCGTGCCAATTCGTGCCATCGCGTGAACGATGCGCGAACTGGACTGAAATGGTAGTTAAAAGTGCGGGAAAAACACCAGTGCGTGGCAAAAATGCGCGCAAATGTCAGGTAGGCTTTAGACACCTGCCAAAAAGGGTCATTTCGGGTGGCGGGTAAATTCTTTTTTTAGACTTTCAGTACAGTTTATTTTTATGAAAACACGGTAGTCTTATCTATATAAATACATAAGCAAAACTATTTGTAAATGTAAAACACATCTATATATA
>NC_090736.1:118925310-118942810 GCF_036898095.1 Palaemon carinicauda
TTCAGGAACTGAGAATGAAAATTAAATAAATAGTTAATGAGGAAGAGCTGACTATACGAAGCATAATATTAAAAGGCAGAAATATACAGTAAAATCAAAAAGAAAATCAAAGACAGAATCTAATTTTAGAATCATTTCATGACGGAGAATGACTTGGGGTCCATTCTTGGGGCTGACTTTGAGTTCTACTTGAGCAAACTCGGTCGTCAAGAAGAATAAAAAGACCCTGACATTTCCAGGATACTTTCTCGCCTAAAGGCGCTCGCGGCATGGAGTCTAAGGAAATTTTTTTTGCTTATTTTTCCATATACTTTCATGGTAAACTATTTATAGATAAAATTCAAATAAAATGTGATATCTAATTCATATGGGGACAATATGAATTTGAAATAAAATTCTTGATAATGGTAAAACTAATGATTAAAGTAAGAAGAAGAAGAAGAAGAAGAAGAAGATGAAGAAGAAGAAGAAGAAGAAGAAGAAGAAGAAGAAGAAGAAGAAGAAGAAGAAAAGATTTGTGATATCTAATTCATACGGGGTTAATATGAATTTGAAATATAATTCTTAATAATGGCAATACTAATGATTAAAGTAAGAAGAAGAAGAAGAAGAAGAAGAAGAAGAAGAAGAAGAAGAAGAAGAAGAAGAAGAAGAAGAAGAAGTTCATATGGGGTCAATATGAATTTGAAATAAAATTCATGATAATAGTAATACTGATTATTGAAGGAAGAAGAAGAAGAAGAAGAAGAAGAAGAAGAAGAAGAAGAAGAATGTTGATAGGAGCAATGATATTGTTACTCCTTTAACGAGTTATAATAATAATAATAATAATAATAATAATAATAATAATAATAATAATAATAATAATAATAATAATAATAATAATAATAATAATAATAATAATATCTCTTATATGGACACCTTTGAAGACATTCTTGAATAATGGCAATGTCAGCTGGTAGTTATTCCTGAATATATAAATAACTTAGCTAGATTTCTTTCTAAGAAAATTAGCCTGATGTGTTGACTATTAAAGAAAGGACAGTTTGTATGCACATTTTTTTCATACCAAATGTTTAATCTGATAGAATGTTTCTTAAATGTATATGCGACACATTTCCCTCATATCTCATATTTCCATATATCTACGTGTGTATGCTTCTCTGTTGGTATATGTGGGCGTGTAAAAGTGTATTACTATAAATATAACAACATTGAAAAAAAAAAAAAAAAAGATGAGTCAAGCTATGTCTTTAAATGCACAATGAAGGGCATTAGTTTCTCCTACTTCTCTCAAAATGAATTATACATTGTGTTGCAAAACTATAGTTACTGCAACTTCAGGCCATTAATCTTCAGGTCCCGTATGTCAAAACAGGTCATCAAAATTCTTTCTGGTAGTAGCAGTCAAAGAATAACTTGTACTTTGTGAAACTTTTGGATTATTGATTTTTGGAGATCATTATAATAAAGTTTGTGATCACAGGAATCCAGAGGAATAATGGTTATAATGATTGGTAGTCTGAAAAACATAATGGTTTGTTGAACGCTAAGGACACAGAATCAAAGCTTGTAAAATCCCCATTTAGCATCAGAGTAACTTTCAATATAGTCTTTGTATCGTATGCAAATTATGCAAATAGCTAAAATCTTTCATTTATACATGTTATGAATGTATAATACACATCAATTCTGCTTATAAGCTTCATCTCTCGTCATATAACTTTTGTGAAAAGTTAAATGTGAATGTAAAGGACATCTCCAGCTAACACATCAATGCAGGAAAACCTTATTTTCTTAAGGTATCATTTCCTATATACGAAATTTATAAGTGGATTATACACACCAAAAGTGATTCAAAAAGTATAATCTGCTCTTTACCCAGCTTTTAAATGTTTAATGCACATCAACATATAAAAAACCCTTTTGCATCCCATCAAATATAGCTTCCCAAATCTTCAACTCATATCTCTACTTCTTACAAAAACTTTTGAAAGCTTAATACGCATAAAAACTTTTCCTAAATCTTCTTGTTCCAACTTAAAAACTTATGTAACCCCCATCCTACACAATCTGTCCTAAATATGAAGCCAACTTCAATAACTATATCCGTGTTATTAACAATGTCCATAAATTTAATAAATAGCAATAAGAATTCTAAATGGTCTAGAGTAAAATGATATAACATTTAAAAGTTTTTGCTCTCATATAAAAAAAATTCAGGATGGTCTATTTACAGTTTTTAATCCTTCGAAACAGTTTCTGAGATGTTAAGTATCATCAACATAAGCTGGAAATCTTTCTTTGCAAATCCTATTGATTTCTGAAAATTAAAAAAAAACATATGCATAGATTATCTCTCATACACTTAACCTCCAAATGCTTGACAAAAGAATAAGAAAAATCTTCCAAAAATTTATTTGTCGTCTACGAAAATCAAAATGACTCAAAGACATCTAAAAAACTTCGAAAGCCTTAATCTTTGGTTTTCAAACCATGCAGTATTAAAAAATGCATTAAAAATGCAATCAGACGTGTTTTATTATAATACGAAAGTCTAATCACTCATTCCATGTTAACTTATATCCAAAATCTTCATCTTCTATCAATACACCCTCAAACCTTCCTATGCAAATGGAGCAGTTTCAAAATGTTTTATCTTCATGTTTTGAGAGTTTTTTTTTATACTTTTAAAAGAAACTCAAACCTGGCTATCCCGTCAAAGCAAATTAATTGTGAAGGCCATTTTTTATGTTCACATATTCTTCTAAAGTTAATTTTCCTGTTAAATTAAAAAAAAATTTCATTCCGGTTGAGGCCTATAGGTTCATAAAGCTTAATCTTCCGTCAACACAACATTCAAAAGCTTCAACTCCTGTCAACCCATTTATATAAGTATGAAAAGTTTCATCTCCTTGTAAGACAGTTAACAATGACATACTATTTTGTAAACATAAATCCAAAGTTTCATTCACGTTAAAAATAACACATAAAAGCTTTATACTCTATCAAAAAGCTTAATCCGTCAACACAGCTTTCATTTGCTTCATCCTCTGTTTACGCAACTTAAAAAAAGCCTGAATATCTGTTTATACAACTTTTAAAAAGATTCATACAATATCAATACAATAAAAAAATCTCCAAATATCACAGAAATACCATCACCCATGAGAACTAATCACAAAAACTTAGTTTTCCGTCAGTATATATACATTTTACTCCCCATCTGCCACCTGCAGCAAAAAGGGGTTATTAGCATGCCGATTCAGTGGGTAAGTATGCCAAACTTGTCATTGATAAGAGTTCTCTGCTATATCACCTTACGCTTGTATTCCTTTGCTGTGTGTGCCATGCTCTCTGTTTGGAGAAATGTGTGTATGTTGTTTTTCTTCCCCATGCTAGATATAGGGATATCCATCTGCGTTATTATTATTATTATTATTATTATTATTATTATTATTATTATTATTATTATTATTATTATTATTATTATTATTATTATTATTATTATTATTATTACTTGGTAAGCTACAACCCTATTTGGAAAATCATGGTGCTATAAGACCAAGAACTCCAACAGGGAATATAGCCCATTGCGGAAAGGAAGTAAGAAAATAAACAGGAATAGAAAATTAAGAACAATGATAACATTGAAATACATCTTTCACATATAGACTATAAAAACTTAAAAGTAGCAAGATAAGAGAAACTATAAAGAATGTTTGCACGAGTGTACCCCCAAGTAAGAGATCTGTAACCAAAGACAGTAGAAGATCATGGTACAAAGGCTATGGCACTAGTCAAGACTAGAAAATAATGGTTTAATTTTTGAGTAGCTTATCATGGCTAGTCTCTTCTACAGATAACAGGAGCAATGTAGCCACTAAACAATTACAGGGCAGTAAATAACCTATTCAAAGAAGAAAAAAATATTGCGTAATATCTAAAATGTCAAATGTATGAGGAAAGATGAGAGTGTATGAAGAATAGGTCAGACTATTCTGTGTATGTGTCAGAAAAATTAAATGAGCCGTAACCTGAATGTGAACTCTAATGTATTATGGCCTGGTCAGTCAAAGGACCCAATAACTCTCTATCGGTATTATCTGAACTGGTGGCTGGGGCCTTGGCCAATCTACTACTTACCTGTGTGCTTCTGCATTTATCCCTGAATGGGTAATTATTTCTTCCCTCTGTAAATCTCTCTCTCTCTCTCTCTCTCTCTCTCTCTCTCTCTCTCTCTCTCGTAACTGACGGGGTTTGCTTTGCTCACAAATATAAATCATCTCATTCCTCCTCCATTTTAGCTAGCTGTACTTGGATGTGGTGCTCACACCATCTACCGAGGTCATTATTAAGTATCATAATTGCCACTAATTTACATCACGTATATTCAATAGTTTTTTTATCCAACGTGGCTCCTTTCAATTTCAAATAAACATTATCTAATTGGTGATTCGTTCTGGTAAGCAGTATATTGATGTGCTGCACGCAACAACGATATGGGTTATTATTTCAGTGAAATTTTATTAAATTTTGATAAGCAATAGTAGCAGTATAATTAAAAAAAAAAAAAATTCGATACAGTCTTGTATTGAAATAGATGAAATAATACCAAATCTCGAAATAGATTGAACTATCCTGTAGAATACGTCTTCTTGTAAGAGATATGGCATAAAATGCTAAGCAACGGTAAGTTTGGCATAATTATCTGTTGAACCCGGTGCTAACCCATTCTCATGGCAAGAGAATGGATAATTATGCCTCCTCTAAAAATATTCTTTTTATGCTTTAACTTTAGTAAATAAACCCGTGACAAGCTTCATCTACCATCAATCAAACTTTCAAATTATCCATCCTATCTACAAAAGCTCCATCCGATCGTCAAGATAATATCCCAAATCTTAATCTTCGCTACAGAAAATTTCAAAAAATTTTTATTTCTAGGAATGTAAAATCCAAAACATTCATCTCCTATCAAGAACTGTTTCAGTTATTTCATGTATGAAAATCATGATAGAAAATTACCTGGGTTCCAGATTGGAAGATCAATTTCAGTTAATTTCACATTACTGATAAAATGTTTCATTACTTTTTTTTACAAAATTTAACAAAACATCATTCACCGTGAATTGTAAGAATGGTTAAAAAATCTGACAGACTTGGTTTCCATATATACAATCCATTTCCTTTATGTCACATCGTGGAAAACATCCAGCCCAACTCGTAGTATCCTTGAAAAGTGTTGAGAAACTCGTTCGTTCTTTCTCCAGCAAACAATTTATCTCCTAATCTCGGAAATCTTTTCTTAGAAAAAAAAAAAGTAAAAAAAAAAAATCTGGGTACGGAAAACATTCCATATCTGTAAAAGCAGTTTCTCTTTCGAATGAATTCCATTAGTTTGATTAACTTTTGCCCGATATAAGTCTCGTTGGATTTTCCCTGTTTGTCTTGTAGAGGCAACAGCTTTATGTATTATGCATGTTTGTGTATGAATGCCTTTCTGTGTATACATTTGTATAAGTCTTCTTTATATATTTATATATAGATATGTTTTACATATACAAATAGTTTTTCTTATGTATTTATATAGATAAGGCTACCGTTATTCATATAAATGAACTATACTGAAAGTCAAAAACAAGAATTTGCCCGTCACCAAACATGACCCTTTTTTTGGCAGGTGTCTAATGAGGTTGGGTCTCCGCCCAGTAAACACTGGACCTCAGCCCACGTAGCTGGTAAGGGAGTGTCATTGTTCTTTATGCCTCTATATGTATGTTCGTACGTTTACTTTCCCTATAAAAGGTAAAGGAACCTCTTTTAATAAATCAGTCCTCTGAAGAAGTATCACGAAACTAGTCAGGACTTAATCATATATTTCGTATCTTTATTTTCCCTGTGGTTCTTTTGCATCTGAACATCAAATTTTCTTGTGATTTTTACGCATATATATATATATATATATATATGTGTGTGTGTATATATATATATATATATATGCTATATATATATATATATATATAAATATATATATATATATATATATATAAATATATATATATATATATATATATATGTGTGTGTGTGTGTGTGTGTATATGTGTGCGCGTGTATGAGTATATATATATATATATATATGTATATATATATATATATATATAAGAGAGAGAGAGAGAGAGAGAGAGAGAGAGAGAGAGAGAGAGAAAGAGAGAGATGTTTATCTGCGTTTATCTGCCAATGATAATATATATCTAATTATGCATACACTATATAAAGTGTGTGTTTATATCTAAATAAATCTCAAACTATATATGCCCATCAATAAATATGATAGGCATAAAATTAATAAAAATTATAATATAATTTTTTTTTTTACCACAGTTTGATTAAAAAACTTTGAAGATTAATTTTAACATTTGTCAATTAGAGAGATGTGCTATCTCTTCTGGTTTCGTAAGCCATGTTATGGCTTTCGAAACCCAGCTACCGTAATTTCTTGCCCTCTTTACAATGCATATGAGCTGATCATATCACATTATATTCAGGATTGATTGGGTCAGCATGATGACTCGTATTCGCCCACTTATTTCTTGATATCTTGTACGTAGGAAATCTAAAACATCATATTTATACTGAACCTTTAGTCTTTAACATCGTAATTGAGAAACCATACACGAAACCGTTACTGGGAATGACAACAAAATTGTTTTAGCAATAAAAAAATAAATGCCTTTCTCTTACACGTTATCAAGTAACAAGGAATCACATTACTGAATAATGTGTGTAATCGTTTTTTATTGGACCTGCCAGGTCAGTAGCTTCTGAGAAAGGCATTGGATCTCGTTACGTACTGAATTATGGTGACTCATCCTTAATCCTCTGTCTGGCTGATCTGTTCTAAGTGGGTCCTTATTCATCCTAAAGTTTCTAGCAAAGAGAGATCTGAATAGATCTACAGCAGACTTCAGACTATTATTACCACCTCTTATGAGTCTTAAGGCAGATATCACTGTCAGTACTGGAATTTTATGCATTACGCTTGGAATATTGTGCTCTAATCCCATGATTTCTATTCTTGATTTCCTCGTACAATGAATTACAATCCTCCTTTCTTCATTTTGCACAATCCCTAATGGGTTAATATACATCCACGAATAAGACGAAAATGAGAAGAAGAAGCCTGTAAGAAATCTACTTTACTGCTGCTCCTGCCTTCTTTTGCTTATTTCTGTGGCTAAGCTAAAAGAGAGGAAATGATAATTTAGCGTATATTCTTGAAATGTCAAGTAAAATGACTGTTTCTGTATAATTTATACAAGGAATACATTATGAGAGAACAATACGGAAAAAGATTACATATATCAGAATTTGACAAAAATCATGAACATGGAACACCACTAAAAGGGTGAGTTTATACAATGAAAAATTATATTAATATAATGTATCACTTATTATGGAGATATTTTTGTTATTCTTTATTCTAATTTTTTCCCAATTTATTGGCAGATATTGGCGGTTGATTTATTTCCATATGCTTGTTCTTCAGTAGTTAAATTAGAAGTTTTATTTTATTTTATTAAGAATGGAGATCTTATCAAATAGACTCTCTCTCTCTCTCTCTCTCTCTCTCTCTCTCTCTCTCTCTCTCTCTCTTTTATGATATACAAGCGGATTCTGAAAAGAACAAAATAGAAACAAATTAAAACTAGTATTGATTAACTTGATTCATCTTTAGAAGTGTAGTTATGCGTTATACTTAACCAACACATTACACGCGTGTAGCCATTGTATTGAACTGCGCCAAAACACGAAGGCTGAATAGTAATATTCATAACGATCTCAATGTCCGCAAGTACTAGCCAGCCAATACTAGAGAAATTACTATCGGGAAAAAGAGAAGGAAAAAGAGTGTTGACAATCCTATGTAAAAATATAGTCGTGTCTTTCAGAGGCCGGTGAGCTATTCAATATTGAACCAAATGTTGCTATGAATAAAGTAATAAAAGAAAATCACATTGAGTAATTTTTTCTCCTTTTACTATTCCGAGAATTCCCCTTCATACCCTTGATAATTCTTCCTGATGCCATTTATACATTAATATGTCTCACTGCCTTTGAAAGGGAGACAAGTATCCACTACATATGATTAAAGTGTCCCATCTTTCGAGGAACATATTTTTATTTTTTCGTAGAAGGAAATTGAGAATTTTCTCCTTAATGGAGACCATCTGAAAATTCTAATGCAACAACAGAAGAAATAGTTGGTGGAAAACACGTTTGTGTTTAGGATTTTTCGTTGTTTAGTTTTCTTTCACCTTGGAACGCGAGTTAAGCTATTTACGTCAATGGAATAATGTAAAATACACCTCTATCGATCTTACGGTTTTCTTGCTATTTTCCATTTCATCCATGGAGACGTGTCATTGCGAGGCCTTTTTATTCCAGTTTTCATTAAGTGTTTCTTTACTGAGTGTACTTATTAGATACATTACCTTCTTCACAAATGTCCAAGGCACTTATGAGTCGGTAGCATTTGTGTTTCCTTTGTGGTCCCATTCCAAGCACTGACTAAAATTATCGATGAATAATTTACCCGATCGGAAAACTAATGGTATAACTAACAGATAAAAGAAGACTGTTCACGAGGAAGAAGCTTCTAGATCACCTTACGAAAGCTGAACACCGATGTACCAAAATATCTTGCGTTCCCCCCCCCCCCCACCCCCCCAAAAAATAGATAGGAATCAGTCATCATTGTGTTGATCCTCCTACACATTCTTTTCAACTCACGTCAAACTCAAGCTATTTTTCACAAGAGACCGCATGGTAATTGACTCTTTCTAGCACCAGGAAAATATTATTCAGGCCACACACCCTAACCAAGTAATTAATAATAATATTTATCATTTATATTACTATTGTAACTATCTCTTATCCCCATCATGCTTACTTGTGCAAAAAAAAAATTAATAAATAAAAAAAAATAGATTTATTTAAAAAACAAGTTTAAATATTCGTCCCTTCAAACATTTATTCTTATGTGTCGTGTAACACATCCATTTAAAATTTCTCGCAGAACTTCAGCACTTTCCCACATTTTTCCCTTTTTTCTGTGAAACATTTTATTAACTAAACATTGGATATGAAGTCATATCGCTAAAAAAATATTTTTGTATATGATTAAACTTTTAAGTAAAATGTGATTAGTACGGCTATGATTCACAATCATATTCACTGAAAATCTTGTCTTTTTTGTTACTCAGAAATTAGGGAATATTGTTTCACGATTCAGAAAAAGTAGTTTTTGATTAAAATAATTTCGCGTATATAAGCATATAGGAATGATCAGTATATGATCTCTCTCTCTCTCTCTCTCTCTCTCTCTCTCTCTCTCTCTCTCTCTCCCTAGTCATAATTATTGCAATGGGAACATGTAACGTTTTATATTACACTTATCTGACGCAGAATTTTCTATTTCTTACTGACCTAGTTTCTACGCTTCCTTTTCCGGAAGGACTTGCAACAAACTATATATATATATATATATATATATATATATATATATTCCTTTTCATAAGATTGGCTCCATAATAGTGAAAATAATTTGCAACGGTTGGTGTTACTTCCATCAATATTAAAAGGCAACTTTTGCTAGATTCTGCTTGCTAGTCAAGGTCATTGATTTATCACTAACACTCCTGAATGAAATAATTAATAGATGGCCTTTATCATCTAGCTCACTCTTCATCCCGTTCAGGTAACCGAGGTTTATTCTTTTTAAGATAAATATTGCTGGTTGGGACTAGGTTTGAGCATTTCAGTATCTTTAAAATACACGAAAACGTTTTATAGGGTATTTCGGTGGAAATTAGAGAATAAATTAGATTATATGAAGCATCTATACTTATTGTTTTGAAGTTTAAAGAAATCCATAAATCCTGAAGAGGAATTTCATGGCAAACAGAAGAGGATATGAAAAGGGCATTTTATTTCGAGCTGTTTATATGCAAATTGCACTCGTCATATCTTATGAATAAGAATCTATGAGATTGGGAAGAAAATTGCATTAGTATCCTTCTGTATGTGAAGATTTTACCCGAATGTTGATTTAAAATTTATGAATGCGTTGTATAAATGTCAAGTGAAGCAATAATAATAATAATAATAATAATAATAATAATAATAATAATAATAATAATAATAATAATAATAATATATGAAAATGGAACTAGATATTAAATTTTTAACTTGAAACTACCCCGTAAGTAATCCTAAATATTAATTTCCAATATACGAGATGTTGAGGATGGAATATATTGGTACAAAAATACTCAATCTACTCCATACATTTACCCCTCCTCCCAGCAATGGCCTTTTGACTAAAATCAATGAGAATAGATAGTGTGTGTTTGTTCCTTTAGGCTAAACAACTCTCTCTCTCTCTCTCTCTCTCTCTCTCTCTCTCTCTCTCTCTCTCTCTCTCTGATATTCTATGTTTCATATGAACGCTATATATTTGATATACGTTTATACAGACCTAAGTCTCGGGGTATCGGGCAATTAAACTGTTAGCCAATAATTTTCGAGTCTGGGTAATCCTAATAATCCTAATAATAATAATAATAATAATAATAATATTATTATTATTATTATTATTATTATTATTATTATTATTATTATTATTATTATTATTATTATTATTATTATTATTATTATTATTATTATTATTGCTGATGTAGCTAGGCACAAATAATTGCATACATTATTTGGCTTTGAATCAGATGAATCTTTTCTTAACATTATCATTGGTATCATATTGATATTACCAAACATATATAAAAAACCGTCGAACTGGTTTACAAATCGATGGCCATCATTTGGATGAATACATGTCACATAAATCCTTGAAGGATAGATAACAGAAGAAAACGATGTCCGCAATATATACATACAAAGAACGATTCTGGGGGTGAATCCCTTTATAAATGAAAATTGCAATGGTTAAAGTACAAGTTAGAGGAAGACTGGATAATCAATCTCTCTATATAAAGGTCCAATTCAATGAATTCTCAAGAAATATATTAAAAAGTACGGGACGGGAATGTAAGTAATTCTGGAATTTTGAGAGAGAGAGAGAGAGAGAGAGAGAGAGAGAGAGAGAGAGAGAGAGAGAGTTTAGTAAATAATGTAATGTAAATATCATCACTTGTTCACTTGTATAAAATTTTTGATAAACCAAATTCGAAAATATTTAAATCCACCAAAAACCGAAAATAGGTGAGTGCCTATTTCCACTTTTTAACCCCACCACACTTAGAATGGTAATTGCCTCATAGAGGCTCAGCCATATTAAACACAGTGGAGTGTCCGTATGAGAGCAAAAGAGATGACTAAAAATATACTATTTGTCCCTAATAGCGGTGAAAAGACTGTACATGGACATCTACAGAAAACCTTCCCCTGAAGAGGAAATCGTTCCAGAATAGTATGCAGTGTATGATGATCAATCGGTTAGTATAAATTAAACCACCCACTCCTTCTTCAGGGTGGAGCCAGGAATATATATCTTAAGGATTAAAGAAAAGCGTTCAAAATTTTAACTTACCAGCATCTAGTCAGCTCCAGCATAGAACATTATGGTTGCTCCATTCTCAATAAAGGGACGGAAAAATGAGGAAGCACCAGTCTCTTTTCCTTAATATTTTAATTACATCTACACATCCGGTGTGAAAGCTGGGCTAGATACGCTACCACTTGAGCTGCTACCAAACTACGAAGCACAAAAGTGTCAAAGGACTTCCACTTATACTCCCGTAGATAAATAGCCTTGAAGGTTGTTTTCACCAACCACAACCCAACCTTCCACTCCTGGATAGCTGATGTATCTCTTTAAGGCTATGGTGGGCTTATACCCCTTACTTTGCAAGCTTTGCCTCTAGCTGGTACCCCAACTCTCTTAGCAATAGAAGCGTAGGTTGTACGAAATATTTTGAGAAGCCAGAAGTAGTATTCCTTGACACCTATTTTTTTTTTAGTCCTGTTAGGGCTAACAAAGAGTCGCTGACATTCAGTTAATTTTATAAAGTTTGATGTATCCAATATTCATTGAGAATAAACACTTGGGGCTAGTCGTAATGAGAGCTAAGAATATTCAACTTGATCTTGTTAAGGAGTAAGTCAATGCTATAATGCCACGTTGTATTGTACTCTTTGTTTATGAAGATAATGATAGAAGGGTTTGCTTAAATTCTTAACTTTATGTTCCCAACTAATGTTTAATAAATAGGTGTAATGAAACCAAATATTGTGGCCTTTAAAGTTCATGTAACTTTTTTTTTTTTTTTTAGCTTGTGTATTCAGATTATAAACAAGTTCCATCCTAAATGATTTCTCCGTATAATACTGTTAATATATATTGCTTGCCATAGTTGTGATACTTAGCTTTTTCTCCCTTGTTCAGCTCTGTCAGTTACATGAATTTTGAGGGGGAGGAATGAATCAGGCTTTGACAAAATGTTGTTTGCAACATCAAAAATTTAGTATAAAATTGTATCTGCACTGCATAAAATAAAAAATGGGTAGGTAGATTTGAGCTAATATGAGTTTGGTGAGGAAACGGAAAATAATGAAAACATAGTAAACAAAATTAATTAAGGGTGTTAAAGTTAAGGATACAAAGAAACTTTAATACTGCTTAAAGTGAGTCATACAAAATATAACATCCCAAAAATAACAGTATTCGACGCATATATTTTCAGACATACGAACTAGTGTGTGTAATAAAGAAAAAATGTATCCACTTTTAAGACTTCTTTATCGGGCTGCAATACACGTAGAGATCCATGATATATATCTGTGATAGTCCAATAGTGTTAGTAAAAACAGTCAACTAAAAACAATGAAGATCAAGCAGTTGAGGTTATGATCTGGATGCATCTCGTTCATATTTAAGGGACTTACTGTACCTTCTCTCCATACGTAGATAAAAAATTATTTCGCCTATTGTATAGTCATAGATGTTCACAATATATCTTAGTATAAATTATAAAACTTGATAGGTTATATGTAGCTACTATAACCCTATGAGTACTCTCTATTCTAGTGAAAACTTTGCAGAAATATTCAGTGTTCAAATATTTCTGATTTTGAGAAAATTAAAATATAAAATTCTACATAAACACTAATTATGTATTCTTATTTATCAAAATTTACTTGGAGAAAATAGGAGTAATATGCTCATGATATTCAAAACACATAAGGACTACAAGTGGAGAGCTTGATGATGATAAATAGGAAACGATGTCCTTGGGATGTGGATAGAGGACCTACTACGTCAACATGAATATGGGCAAAACGAAACTGAGGCTGAGGAAAGGTGACCACTCCTGAATTCAAGTGCGTCAATGTAATTTTGAAGATTAGCATGGAGTACAGGTGCATATCCAGTACTTAGCATCTTCAGTAATGCAGTGCAAAATGAACTTTAATTTCAGTAGCCGTGCATTATAAAATAAATAAAATCAAACAACTGTCGGGCCATGGGGGCAGGTACCCAAGGTTGAGGTCTACAAGAGCTGACATCACAGAGAAAAGTGGCATTGGAGTCACCTACAGTATGGGGACGTCTTCCCAATTGAAGGATTTGCTGAATGTCCTACATGGTTGGTACTCTGGATCTCTCCATTGGGCTTTTGCCATTGCTTAGTAATCCAATCAAAGGTGAATGGCACATAATACGTTTCTTGATAGGTTATCAATGAATTTATTCACTTTCCCAGGGACTCGTTGAAGAGTAAAAGTGAATTCAGCCAAGGCGTAGAGATGTCAGTGTTCACGGTCGGATAAGGAGCAGACTGTCTTGTGAAAGCATGCACCAGGGGTCTATGATTTATAAGAATGACGAAGGGCGTACCTTTTAAGAAGTGGCGAAAGTGACTGGCAGCCAAATGAAACGCCATCCAATTGCGGTCGAAGATAGAGCAGACGGATTGTACTTCTATTAGTTTTTTACTGAAGAAGGCCAAGAGGCGGGGTGAGCTGTTGACCACCTGCTCGAGTATTGCACCAAAAGCATCATTACTGGCATTGGTGGAAAGGGAAATTGCATGTGGCACATTAAAATTGGCAGCAGCAGCAGTTGATAGAACATTCTTAGCATTGCAGAAGGCCCCGTCCTGAAGGGGACCCCACTTCAGGTCTTTTGGATTGTCTCTGAGGGAGGCATAGAAGAGGGCAAGAGTGGTGGCGATAGCTGGCTGGAAGCAGTCATGATAATTAATCAAATCCAAAAATTCTTTTAATGCTTCAACTGTCAAGGGCATTGAAAACCACTGAACGTCTTTTACCTTCTCAGGGAGGGGGTGGACTCCTTCAAGAGTGATGACTTGCACTTATTAGTTTAAGGGTGAAAACCATGGGCTTGAGGTCTTTTTGAAAAGACCTATTTCTTCCAATTTGGCGAATGTTTTTTAGCGACTGCCAAAAGATCCGGTTCCAGATGCCTGAATCTGGTGAAAGTGGGGCACAGTCGTCTTGATATGGTGTTTGGCGATGTTCTGAACAGAAGACTTCCAGGTACGACGTGAGGAAGTGGGTGTACGGATCCCTGGGCAAGCTGATGTGGATAACAAGGTCCGAGATGCTGGCTTGAGGAGGTGTTCACGAGTAAGAATCGGCGTTTACTAACGACCGGTAAGCGATATCAACCAGTAGGTAGAATTGTAAGATGAAGTCCGCACTGAGGATTGGCAACGTAACGTCAAAAAATTTGAAACTTTCAATTATATTTAGAGCTTCCAAACGATAATGTGAGGGTTTCATGATTGTTGCTGGGTATCTAGATCTGTTGGCAGCCACCAGGTGGCCGTCGGCAGACTTAGAGTACATCGTGTCCTGAAGAGTGGCCTTGGCAGTAGAAAACGGCAATCACCCGTGTCTACCAAAAATTGCACACCAATATCTATTTTTATTATTATTACTATTACTATTATTATTATTATTATCATTATCATTATCATTATTATTATCATTATTATTATTATTATCATTATTATTATTATTATTATTATTATTATTATTATTATTATTATTATTATTATTATTATTATTATTATTATTATCAATAATATTGTATTGTTATTATTATTATTATTATTACTATTATTTTAGCTGAGCTACAACCCTATTTGGAAAACCAAGGATGCTATAAACTCCGGGGCTCAAACAGGAAAAAATTGCCCCATGAGGAGAGGAAATGAGACAATAAATATACGATATGGGAAATAATGGACAAGTAAAATAAAATATTTTTAAAACACTAGCAACATCAAAACATATATTTCATATATAAACTATGAAAAGACTTATGTTAGTCTGTTCAACATGAAAACATTTGCTGTAAGTTTGAACTTTTGAAAGTCTACCGATTTAACTACCTGATTAGTAAGATCATTCCACAACTTTGTCACAGATGGAATAAAACTTCTGGAATACTGTGTAGTATTGAGTGATATAGTGGAGAAGGCATACTGCTTATTATATAGTATTACAAACAGGATGGAACTTTCAGGGAAGATGTAAATGTAAAAGATAATTATAAATATGAATATTCTAATGGAACATGCATGCAGAAGTAATTGAACGACGGTGCTCGAGATTATCATCTCAATAAAAAAAAAAAAAACTGATAAAAAAATGTAAAAAGAAAAGGTTGGTGATAAGAGAAGCCAAGGTCAAAAACTAAAATTTGCAGGATTGCCAATTGAAGAGCCATGCTTTTCACGTGGTGAGCTTTATGTTGGAAAATCACGTGAAAGAGAAAATTAAATACTTTGATATATGCAACCCCACCATCCTAAAAATATCAAGAACTTTGTTTATAAAGAAATGTTAGATCTAAAGTCAAAATAATTTGCTTATTATCAACATATTATTCAATTCTTAAAATGCTAATTCTCTTTATATATATATATATATATACATATATATATATATATATATATATGTATGTATGTAAATACATACATATATATATATATATATATACATATATATGTATATATATATATACATATATATATATATATACATATATATATATATATATATACATATATATGTATATATATATACACATATATATATATATATATATATGTATATATATATATATGTATATATATATATATATATATGTATATATATATATATATATATACATATATATATACATATACATATATATATATATATATACATATATATATATATATATATATATCTTTCAAACTTTTTATAAATAGATTTGATTTACTAACGAATGTTTTTTTCAATAGCACCATTTGTTAAATAGGCGATTTATTTAGTGTGTATTTGGTTTAATTACACTGAGGCATTTTGAAATGTAATGTAAATATTATAAAGCAAAAACTTAAAACCATTAATTTAGGTGAGTGACCCTTTTAACCCGAACAATGCTTAATCATATATACTCTTGTTTGGGGGTACACTCGGGCACACTATCCAATCTTATTTCTTTTTCTTCCTCTTGTTTTTTTTTTTTTTTTTTTAAATGATGTGTAGGGCAGGCTTAATAGAAGGGTCATGGATGCCTGGTGGTTTATCAAGAGGTTGTCTTTTTCTTTTCTGATTCTTTTTCTTCTCAAAACCATCCTTACTGTCCTTCTTTCAGTAGAAGTGGCTATCCTGGAGGGTATTTAGTCTTACATGGTGTATCGGCCCCTCCATGTTGACCAGTTTCTCCGACTTTTTAATATAGTCTACAGGTTTCCTCAATCATTTTATTCATAATTCTGTACATATTGTTTTCGTTATAATTCTTGTTAATCTAGTTTTGAAGTATGAAGTCTCTTTTTTATTTATATTAATTTTTTTGCTGTCTGGAGACATTGAGCGAAATCCGGGACCAGTACGTCCTAGATTTCGTCAATGTCGTCTTCTGCATTGCAAAATTCGTGGTATTCATGCAAATATTCAAGACCTTACAGTTGCGTCCACACAGTATGATATTCATTTGTGCTCAGAAATTTTAGTTTCCAATATGAGGCACTCATCTGAGCTCCTTATAACTTGTTTAGAGAAGCCAATGATGTTGAAATATGATGCCATCCCTAGGGCCAGGGGAATGGCAGTGTATATTAGGACCGAGTACCCTGCTTCTTATAAGTTCTGATATCAATATAGATGTCATGAGATTCAGGTAATAAAAGTATGTGGCAGGCATAACAACTTTTATTTGTGTTCGATCTACCGGAATCCAGGCATGGATGATTCTATCTTCGATTGTCTTCTTAACATTATGGCTAGGATACAAGAAGATGATAGAAAGGCTTCTTTTGTGTTTGTTGGTGATTTTAATGCTCTCCATAGGAGTGGTTAAGTTCTATCTCTCCTACTGATCGTCATGGCTTAAGAGCTTTAGACTTTGCCTCTAAATCAAGCTGTGAGCAAATCTTAAATGCAGCTACTTACAGGTCTG
>NC_090736.1:118947810-118950310 GCF_036898095.1 Palaemon carinicauda
CAATATATATCATTCTATTTTGCAATTGAAAAAGAAACAGAAAGAATGTATTTCTCGAAACTGAATTGACAATAAATAATCAAAAATAAATTATTAAATGAGTCCCATATAACCTTCTAGTCATTGTCAAGTTAATGATCTGGATTCTTTTTTCCTGGCCTACTTACCATTATACTTCTTTTCTTAATAAGGTTCATACTAATTTTAGCTAAATCTCTCTCAGGGGATAGAGCAAACATGGGTGTACAATTAGAAGGAATTGATGGAAAAGAGCTGCTCATCTGCTTATGCAATAAGATCTTCTTCAAAGCCAAACCACATATCATACGTATATATCCTAAAAAATAATGAGCCAGAGAAAACTATTAAGATGAACACCATATATTACATTCTAATGATCATTGTCATAACGCCTATCAACAATTAGAGTATGAAATCTATTGTATACAGATTAACCAGTTATGGTAAAAACAGATCCACTTACCTCCTTAAATTTGTAAATCAAGGCCCTCATAATTAATGGTCAAAAGAAAAAAAGAAATTGAGGTCCATCGTATAAACATTCTAATCACAATCAAGGAATTTCTCTACAGAAGTAAAGATTTAAAAGAGGCAATCAAAACAGTCTTTCCTTCGAGAAACTTCTTAGCTCTGAGGTTCAAATATTTTCATGAAAATTAGCTCAACCATCAATTAATTTCATTTATACTTTTCTTTGCAATAGTTCTTCTCTCTCTCTTCTCTCTCTCTCTCTCTCTCTCTCTCTCTCTCTCTCTCTCTCTCTCTCTGTGGGGAGGTATTCTGTAACCAAAAACTCTGAAGGCTTAACCTTGCCGCCAAGACCAGCTCTGAGCATCAAGACTATGACCGTACTACTATTGACTCTTCTATATTTTCATATTTCTGTTTTACTCTCTCTTTCAACCCTTCTATCCAAACTTTGAACCTTCAAACTTTCCTCTCTAGAATAAAAAAAAGTTAAAAAAACCATAAAAAAATAGAATAAAAAACATTAGATATTTAGATACGACAGCTATTTATAGCCAGCCTATACACATATAGACATGAAGGAGCTGACAGCTACCTCATGCATCAGAGCAGAGATTTTGGAACGTCTATAAACAAGGCTAGGAAATTGCTAACAGGTTTTGAGAGACTTGGGCATAGATATCCTAGGGTGATATGGGATGCAAGAATGAAATAGGGCTATTAGTGCTCTGCTAATCACATTCTTAACGTGTAACAGGTGACCACTCTTTGTGACCGGCTCCGAATGGAATAGACTCAACTGCTCATGAGGTTTACATGTTTTTTGGCCTGGTTTGAGTCCTGGCCAACTAAAAAAACAGTTGCTGCTCGTTGATAATACTCAGTTGTACCTATGAGTCAGGCTGTTCTTGGATGTCTGGAAATCCAGGTAATCGCTAGACTTCCGATATCAATACTGATGAGAAAACAGGCTTTTGCCTATATTGAAAATAACTTCAACGTTATGAAAATTAAATAGGAACCCAAATGGGAAGTGACACGTGCAAATATCAACACGTTACGAAAAAAAAAAATGTCTAGGCTAATAATATACAGACCACAACATCAAACACAAGAACAGGACGAAGATCTGCATAGACCACCTAGACCAATAAATAAAAATAAGCTACCTGTCCTACTGGGAGACTTCAATGCATTAGTAAACTGGCACACTATGATATTTACATTAAACGCAGAGGGGAGTAGGCTGCTAAAATTTGTCAACAATGAATTTCTCAATTAGTGGGTCGATTTATCGACTAGGGGAAACACCACATTAGATATTGTGCTAACAGCAAAAGGAAATCTAGTATTCAGTGTTTCAGTATGCAAAAATATAGATAAAAGGGACCGCTGATCAGTGACGATTTTGGTGAATATTTCTCATTTAAAAAAAGAGGAAAATTATAAGAAAAACTAGACAGCAGATGGAGGAAGTGGATAAAACTGAAGGAACACACCAAGAATTTCGAATACGACAAAAAAGGGAACATAGATAGACATTAGGACTTTGTAGAAATATATGAAGACGAAAGGGCTAAATATACAGTATATTGCATAGACAAATTTTACGAAATGGAACTCTACAACATTAATGGTTCAATAGAGAAATAGCCAATACAATAAGTAGAGACAGGAAACATAAATCAATGGATCCACAGTCTTCAATTCATGAATTTTTTTACCCACACGAAATTGAGCCGACAAGAATATTAACAAGTTAAAAGGTCCAAGATTAATAAGGGAAAATGCATGGCTTCAGCTAGTAAAGAAAATCCCAAAGATTGTTTTGGCATTTTTTAATAGTAGAATACGAAAAAAAAAAAAAAAAACATTCGGGGGAGGGTAACATATTTAGAAAAAGCCGAACTGATAAATGCATATTTCACAGCTGTAGTCACCAGGGAAGCCTCAACGACCCCTCCCCCCGAAACAGCTAGCAAATACGAAGGGTCACGACAATTAAATAGAG
>NC_090736.1:118970310-118975310 GCF_036898095.1 Palaemon carinicauda
TATATATATATATATATATATATATATATATATATATATATATATATATATATATATATATATATATATATATTTATTTATATATAAGTATGCTGGGTCAGGGTTCAACTCCCGGCCGGTCAGGTGCTATTGTCTTTGAGTGGTTTCGCCTTGGGACTCTGATCCTGAGGTCAGTAAGAGAATCCAGAAATTGAAATATTTAAACTTATGTCTTAATTGAATGTGAAAAAAAAAAATGTCTATAGGTGCCAAATTTATCATTAATCGAATGCCAGGTACGAACCTACTAATTAGCTACGATGGAGAAGATGGGTTTATTTCAATTCTAAGTACAAAAAGCCAGAATTCAACAGGTGTATGTATAGAAGAATTGTCACTGACTTTCATCTTTTTTCGAGGGTAAATTGTACCATCACTCTCATACAAGTATCCTGGACCAGGTTTCGATTTCAGGCTGGTCAGATGCTATTGTCTTTGAGTGGTTTTGCGCGTACTTTCGTATATAAACACAACACCGCACAGATAGGCGCCCTCTTCTAGCGTTAACCGCCAGTCTAAAGAAGTCTTTAATGACCTATGTTTAACTTTCCTCTGATGAAGAAGAATACGGACTCTGTCATAAGGTCCGTTTGCTGTTGACGACATTCCCGACAGAATGAAGTACACTAGGTCCAAATAGTAGCTGAGAAAAGGAAACACTTCTCTCGTCGAGTTCTCTACTACCCACACTCTCAGGAAGGTGAGAGCAGTTCTCAAGGACCAATACTGCGAGTTGTCTGCGAAGGCCCTCAACACACATGGACTGGCTTTACGCGAAGTGCTTAAGATTGATTGAATAGGACCATTCTTCATGAAGAAGCATAAGCTCGTCTGCTTGATTCAAGACATCTGATCATATTTCTACGGGATTCTGTAACACACTTTTGAGCGATTTTACATGTTAATGTTGAGCAAATTTCTATTAATTCCTAAGTAAAGAAAACGGTTTGGTGTAATCCTCACCCACGTTAATGATATTCTCCCGAGAGGCAACTTATACTTTATAAAGTGAAAGGACTTATAAATAACTTTGAGAAATTTTATTTATTTTAAGAGTTTCAAGCAATTAGAGATATTCCTATAGAAATATAAATGTGAAGCTTCATTTCATGAAAAAACTTTTGGAGTCCTCACATAACATAGTAATATATTAATGTTACGGACAACTACTATCCCTAAACACTGCAACTGAAAATACAACTTAATAATAATAATAATAATAATAATAATAATAATAATAATAATAATAATAATAATAATAATAATAATAATAATAATAATAATAATAATAATTCCAGCAATTTTAGTATGTTTCTAGGTCAACAAAGAGCTGAATTTAAATTGCATTTTTATCCATAAGATTTCTATCATTATTTCTTATACCAGTTTTTTTTTTTTATTGAATATGAATAGCGGTTTTTCATAGTTGTGATATATTTCTCAAAATATTCTCTCAGCGTTTAGAAACACCTATAAGAGGAATGGTACTAATCCTGAAATTTTATGTTCAATAATATTTCAATGACGTATTGTTTAATATATCTAAGACCTATTATTAGCATTTACGAGATTTTGCAATACGATTTAGGGTATATTTTAGGCTAAAAAGCCTGTACGCGACAGCTGCTTCTCCGAATTTTTATCTACATTTCTAATAATATGAGGAATTTTTACGGTAATAGATATGAATATATATATATATATATATATATATATATATATATATATATATATATATATATATATATATATATATATATATATATATATAAAGAAAATATGTTAAACAATAAACTAAAGACAATCTGCAAACGAATATTTCCTTGACTGCATTCAGGGTAGTGACTCTGATGTTCATCCTTAAGAAAAATGGTCTTCGTGAAAGCTAAAAGGCCGAGGAATTTTCAAGACCTTTTCGCTTGAATGCATAAGTCAAAGAAGCTAGGGAGAATTTTAGTTACTCCAGTAATTCGGTTCAGATATCTGATGCTTTTTTTTTCATGTTTTTTAGAAATTTCGGTTGGATATCATTAGAAATCCGTGCGTGACTAATTGAATAGTATCAACTGCATTTATTAAGAAAGATAGGTTGGAATATTGATCATTTTCCTGGAACCAAGAGTGTTTGTGCTCTAATTTGGAAAATACATCAGTCAGCAATTCGATTAATGTCTGTAATGCTTAAAAAGCTGTATATCATTCATTATCCTTCTTCTTTTCTTTGATATCATGTTAGTAATGTAAGGAAACATAGATTAGCCGTGATAGAAATACTTTGGATCGAAATTATTATCCTTCTAGATATTCTGCAACTATTTTTTTTTTTTATTTCATGTTCATAGATGATCTTTTTAATATGTAAATAAGATATCGAGCTTAGCTTTATTTAGCGTGAGCTGATTTTATGTTCAAACTGTAAATACCAAATTATATGACTTGGTTTGCAAAATTAATCCTTTTTAGGTCTTTTAGTACGCCAACTTGACTCATGCGGAAATGCTTTGATAGAACATGAAATATAAGAAAGATATTTTTTCAAACACTTTTAACTACAATCACGAATAACGAACTATTTTTGTATTTCACAGCAGTGTTAAGCTATATTAAAATAAAAAAAAAAATGAAAAAAAAAATACCTTTCCTTTTTCTTTTACAAAGAGATTTGAACCTTTCGATCTTTCTGGATGAAGCTTCAAGACATATATTTTTTTCCAAATGAAACAAATATACATGTATGAATCTATAAAGACAATGTTTATATATTTTACTGAAACCATAAAATGTAACTGCATTGAGCAATGTATGTTAAGTTGCAACTTACACATTATATTGCTGTTGAAGTGACATGAATTGGATTGGATACTGACTGGCATTGGCAGAGTGAGTCCACTATTCTCCAAGGAGCTGATAGGGAAACCCCTTGATTGCGTTATATATATATATATATATATATATATATATATATATATATATATATATATATATATATATATATATATATATATATATATATATATATATATTTAGATATATATATATATATATATATATATATATATATATATATATATATATATATATATATATATATATATATATATATATATATATACATATATATATATAAAAACTTCAAAATATATTTGATAATAAATTGGAAGAATGAATTGGGTACGAAGTTAAGTTGAACGCTAAAAAGTGAATCCTTTGACCGCAAAGACATTTTGAAATAAAGAAATGCAAACAGTGAGCCACCTGCACTCTTGTGATCCGTAATTGTAGCTATGATGAGAATTATTATTTGTGTGTGAATGTAGAATATAGGAAGAATAAGTGTATATGGTCATTACATTAATGCTTAGGGTGTGGTGAGACACAGCATCTTGTTATTGAGTGCAAAAAAAACGAGAAAGTGGTATAGTATTATCGGTGGTGCATGAATGG
Organism: Palaemon carinicauda; assembly: GCF_036898095.1. Lineage (NCBI taxonomy): Eukaryota > Metazoa > Arthropoda > Malacostraca > Decapoda > Palaemonidae > Palaemon > Palaemon carinicauda. Next base: position 118,973,794 of record NC_090736.1, read on the forward strand.
GCATAAAATAAGTAGGAGTTGTGGTAATCGTACAAATATGATTATCTGTAATTGAGGTAAGATTGGGTATTATACAAGGATATGCAAAGGTAAAAGCGTCAAATGTACTGGATGAGGTGGATGTGAATGTTGCAAGTGTATAATGAGAGAGAGAGAGAGAGAGAGAGAGAGAGAGAGAGAGAGAGAGAGAGAGAGAGAGAGAGAGAGAGAGAGAGAGAGAGAGAGAGAGAGAGAGAGAAGATTAAGTTAGGCAGAATGTTTGGAAACTAAATAGTAGAAGTTGAACCCCTGAGTGAATTCTCGTGTGCATGTGTAGTGTTTGTGATGCATGGTCGTAAAATGTTATTGCATGACGATTTGATAGAGTGGGGGGAGCACACGATTGTATAGGTGTAAAACTCGAATCGATATTTGTAAGAATGTCGTGATTTCACGTCTTGAAATTGATACTTATGAACAAGGTATATGTGAAAAACCAGAACTAGAAGATAAGCAAAAGGTGTTGTTTGAGTATTGAAGGAAGAGTTAGCTTACCAACGAATTTGGTAAGGATAAGAAAACAATGAAAAATACACATTGGCCCAAATATGTTACTACAATTATTTTTTTTTTTTTTTTTTGACAACATTCTTAAGCCAATAGGAAATCTAAGTATTGTTGTCGTCATCCTATCATAGAATTATATTAGTTAGAAGGGGTTTTGCTATTGTTGTTTGTATTCTGGTAATAATTTATTTCTGTCTGTGCATTGCATGAATGATATTTTAGTGTGAAACTACAATTCTAATAACGGTTGAACATTTCAGATAATATGATCAAGTTAGATAAGGATTTGTTCCCTGCAAAACATTTGAAATTTTGGAAAAAACAAATCTTATTTTTTCATTCTTCTGGCACAGTCCCGAGATAACATGACATAAAGTATTATTTTGTTGTTAGATACTGGTCTTGAGTAACAATATATTTATATGTCCTTAGTCATAATGATTACTGAACTTATTTTTGGTTGTAAAAGCCATGCTTATACGGAGAGAATTATTTCTATCAGAGATCTTGCTTCAGATGAAAGTGACACAGAATCAATGGGAGATACTTCAAGATAAGATGTCGTAGAGTTTTCTGAAGAAAAAACTGATTCAGATCAGAGTTTCGTTTATTGATATTTCTCCCATATGAGTTGGTCAAGATATGATCTGAGATTTACGAGGAACACTGAAAATGGTGGTAGGATAATTTAGGTAATTGGCACTGTGAACTACGCTATTATACATAACAACACGCCATGCATGGTTAGGAGGGTGCATAGTACACCGTGATGAAAATACACTAAAATATTTCTTCCATAGATTAGGCACGACATTTTTTTAATTGCTAGAATTATAATTGGAGCTCAGTAGTGATCCTATATAAATGGTATTAAGCTAAGTTACGTAGCCTAAAACGCCACGAATATGTTAGATTAGGAAAGGTTTCTTTACACCCTTGATGAAAATCATCTAAAATGAAAACATTATTTC
>NC_090736.1:118980310-118997810 GCF_036898095.1 Palaemon carinicauda
ATACTAATTCCCTTGAAGATTGGAAGGCTGCAACCGTGAACTGGAATTTTTATTAGCTGTGGTTTCTGGATCCATGAATCCCCCTTTTAGGCCTGAAGGGAACTCGGTACAAGACAGGTGTCCTCCAAATGGACACGTGGAAAACTTTTCCTACATCGTCTAGGGAAAGAGGTAGTTATTTATTTACCTCTAGATTGAAAGGCAAAAGGGATTCTCCAAGCGGACTTTTTTCCCCTTTCTTGCGGCTAACTTAACCACATATCTTGAAGTTATTTAAGTGCCTGTCACGTCGGGACTATTTGTGTGGGCACTCCCCAGGAGGAGGGAGCAGAGGGAACCGTTAACTGTGACTGCTTGAGAGGAGAGAACGGTGTGCCTTATTGCAATTTACGTCAAGTCATGTAAAAGTTCTTGTGTCTTATTGGTCTCTTCTTCTGACGTAATGGGGATTTCATACACTGTACTTGGCGTCCACGTGACGTCATTGGTACTGGCTTCCTCGCAAGACTTCCGAGAATCAACTAAAGCACCTCGTGGCAAACACTCACACATTAGTAATCTTCCTCACAAAGGATGTTTGGGTTCTCAAATCTGAAACATCAGCTATTAGCACGCACAATGACTTTACTCTCTCTCTCTCTCTCTCTCTCTCTCTCTCTCTCTCTCTCTCTCTCTCTCTCTCTCTCTCTCTCTCTCTCTCTCACTCTACGAAATCAACTAATTATATTTTTTTCTCTATCGTTTAATAAACTAACAAAATTTATGAAATAGCTAATCACATTCACATATTTCCTTATATAATATAAAATGATCTCAAAGTTAATAATAATAATAATAATAATAATAATAATAATAATAATAATAATAATAATAATAATAATAATAATAATTAATAATAATAATAATAATCTTCGCCACGTGTTGGAACTGAAACTGAGTTCTCTGTTATTGAATGCTTTTATCCTTGTAACATTCCCTTAATTTTTAACATTTCCAGGCAATATCTGAGGAGGATAGATTAATAAGCAACAGCCATTAGATTCATTACCGTCCTGAGTGGCTTCCCTCGTCCATTTACAAAGCACATTAAGTCTTTAGAGCAGAAGTAAATTCCTTAAGAAGACTTACTGATTTGAAAATTATATTTTTATAATTCGAGATATTAGGAGTATTAAGTTAGAGAGACGAGGTTTCATTTTTTTTCCTATTTATGAATGGAAGGCTTGTATAAAATAATAAATGTTTTATAAGAAAATACAGGCCTATTTTGGGGAGATATTCATATTTTTTCAGGATATTAAAACTAGTTTCTTTTGTTTAGATTTCTTTATGATTTCAAATCTGGTGAACAAAAATAGCAAAAGCTTTAGCATTCAAAACGGATTTTGAGCGAAGCAAAAAATCTAGTTTTTGGGTGAAGTAGCCATGTCGTCCTGATGGAAGTTCCTAAAGGGTAGCTTCCTAGGGTATATTTGACTACAGTAATATTCCCAGAGAATTTTACCTTAAGGTATCCAGAATTCTAACTCCTGGAGCGAATATCCCTAAATAAATCTAGCAGGGATATCGCATAACATCAGAGGACGCATTCTTGACACGCCACATAGCTATCTTCACCCCTAACAGTATTAACGCTTCGAGGGGTACAGTGACAAGAATCTAAAAACGAGAATGAAAAGAGAGCCGTTCATAAGGTATTTCTCCTATTCCGTTTCCAGTGTGTATATGACGAAGACGGCGCCGCCATCTTTACTCCTTTTCGTGTAGCTCTACTACTCGGTGTTTTCCCTTGTGATCTCTCGTAATTTTGGATATTATTCAACATTATGAAGCTTTTTCCCGGCCTCTTCTGCCTCTGGAAAGTTGAGTATTACCTTTACTTTGTATAAATGTAAGCTCTTGTCGTTTTGAATTAAATCAAAAGTGAAATGAACGAAAACAAGAGATGTTGCCTACTGGAGGCATACTGGATGCTGTCGCTCGCTATGCATGGGTCATTTAGTTAGCCAGACCGATGTTCCCGGTTATTATGGTTTAATAAATCTAGCTATTTAACTCCTCTAGGAATTCTTATATGATGCCGTTTGTTTTCAGTTCGGAGATTTAGGTAACCGATCTTGCCCTTCGCGAGGCTCAGTAGCCTAGGCGTCTGGCCCTAGTACTTTCATGCATGATATAAGTTTTCCGAGTGTTATATTATTGAAGCTATAGGCATATATTCTATACATGTAAGATATTTTTGAATTTTCTTCTCCAAGATTGTATACGAGAGAGTTTCGGTGATTTAGGTAATTGATTCTCACCGCACCTAGGCTAGTAGCTATGGGGCTTTAGTATACTTTCGCACACATCCCCGGTTGTTCTTTTCTCCTCGGAGACACACACACACACACACACACGGACACACATACACACACGCTGACGATTTTAACACTCAACATGATACCAACGACTGCAAATTGTAATAATTTTCGTTTATTGGAATAACCAAGGACAAATTAAATCTAATATCCATATATAACTGTTTTGAATGTCTCATGCAAAAATAATACCAATCATAACGTCAACAACCAAAGTATGGTGAGATAAAAGTTTACGCATATTACTGAAATCTTTGAAGCACGATTACTCAAAACTAACTTTTTTCAGCTTCATTTGTTTGCCAAAAATTCGAAAAATAATTTACTCATTTTGAAACCACAAGTTTACGTATTTATTTTGCAATTCATGCGTAATTAAGTTTTTTATATGAAATGATAAATAATATCGCTAGAGAGAATTTAATATATATAAAAAAAAGAAATTCAGCGTGACGTCAGAGCTACATATATATTTATCTATTTATATCTTGATCTTTTTGAGATGGTTTATTATACTAAACTGCTCTCTGTTTATAGGATATTTTAGTATTCACATACAAAACAAAGGGGTCTTATAAAAAATAATCAAGACCGCAATTAACATGTGACTATGACAGACGAACCTAAGGACTGACTGACGGACAGAAATCATACATATGGAGTTTTTATGCTCATTTAGTAATGGAAAAGGTTATATTAGTTTTTGCAGAAAATTCCTAATTACAAAGTAGAGTGCTTTTTCATTAATATTTTTGTGTTTGGTCAAACCACGTACTCAGTTGTTAACAGTTTCAAAACGACTTCCAAAGATAATTTTAGAAATTTCTTTTACCGAATTTTTCTAGCAACTTCCAAAACAAGCCTTGTGATTTTGTATTCATAATTCTAAAATCATTTATCGTAATATTTTATTATATCTTTTTCATTTCGAGTTATTGGATGTTTGAAACCTTATGAATTAAATAATTATTCTCTCTCTTTTTCCTTTGAATTAGGTCTCTCACTTCATCCATGGAATAACTCATAAAGCATTTAACTTTCATTCTAATCATGTAGTAAACTCCAAATAATCCCGTTGATAATATAGATAGCTGAAAAAATTATTTCTTTCAAAATACCAGTAAATTTAATACTGCACGTACTCATCACTTCTTGTAAAATATATTTTGTTTTCCAAGAATATCATCGATTAGTTTGTGTTAATTTTCTATTTATAAGCATGCTCTTTTTAAAAACCTAGAAAAAAATTATAAAGAAAGTTATTACATAAGACTCATCAGTTACAATAGCTTTAATGGGAGAAAGATCTCTGCATTTTTCAAATGTCACCAACATAGTTGATTTTCAATTGTACTCTTTGTGGATATTGGAAATTGTCCATAAAAACTTTAATAATACCTTTATATAAAATTTACAACGGTGACTAATTATTTCTGTAACGGGAACAGACATGACGATGGTTATAAGGTTACCGGTCATAATGTCGACGGACATAATGTCGATGGAGACAATCACGACATTCCTTTGAAGAGGACGTAATGTCGACTCCAAGATTTTAGTGATAAAAATTAATTTATATATGATGATGATATAAGTTATAATAACTACTTTTATGTTAGCAATCTTGTTGAAAGGATTCAATCTAGATGGTTATCACATTAGAACCTCTACCTCTTAGCCGAAACCATGCTGAGCGAGACTACCAATCGAGCTATAAAGACGGAGTTCCTGCTGGCATTGTTTCGGCTAAGTAAATACTTTTTCGATATGAAGAATTCTAATCCAGAAATCTACACTTTTTCCAATTCATGTACTACCTGATTAGTGGCTTTAGTTTAGCAAAAACGTTATTTTGTTTTCACTTTTTATATGCACACCTTGATGAAATGAGATTAAACAGGTTTTGAATGATGAAAACAGTTTAGTAGCAACCGTAAAATTACCCATGCTATCGATTCCTTATATCCTCGTTGAGAGAGAGAGAGAGAGAGAGAGAGAGAGAGAGAGAGAGAGAGAGAGAGAGAGAGAGAGAGAGAGAAATGGGGTCTTCTATTATATTGCGCATATTTGAACCTCTCTTTTAACCCTCATTTTTATGGATGCTGTAATCAGAATCATATTAAAAATCACTTAATATATGAAATTAAGAATAGTTCGAATAAGGGGGAACATTCATGCATGAAATTAGATTCTCCTCATATTATGCTCTATATTGAGACCCTAAGATTAGGGGAAATTAACACCTTATAATTAACAGTTGGGAGGAAAAGGTTGTAATCTTTTTTCTTACCCTTATTATATAACTAAATCACACACACACACACACTCACACACACACATATATATATATATATATATATATATATATATATATATATATATATATATATATATATATATATATATATATATATATATATATATATTAGCTCATTCGACTCCCCCAAGAAATAGCTCAGTAAGGAAAGGAGATAAGGAAATAAATAAACGATACAATGAGAAGTGAACAATTAAAATGAAGGGTTTTAAAAACATTAAAAACATTGAAACTGATACTTCATACATAAACTATAAAAAGAAAAATAATAATAATAATAATAATAATAATAATAATAATAATAATAATAATAATAATAATAATTATTATTATTATTATTATTATTATTATTATTATTATTATTATTATTATTATTATTATTATTATTATTATTATCATTATTATTATTATTATTATTAGCCAAGCTGTAACCCTATTTTGAAAAGCAAGATGCTATAAGCCAAGGGCACCAACGAGAAAAAATATCCCAGTGAGGGAAGGAAATAGGGAAAAAATGTACGATATAAGAATTTATGAAAAATTCAAATAAAATATTTTAAAAAACAAAAACAGAAATAAAAGAAATAAATATAACATAGACTATGAAAAAGACTTATGTTAGCTTGTCCTACATAAAAACACTTGCTGCAATTTTGAACTTTTGAAGTTCTACTGATTCAACTACCTGATTAGGAAGATCTTTCCACAACCTGGCAATAGCTGGAGTAAAATCTCTAGAATACTGTTTAGTATTGAGCCTTATGATGAAAGACTGACTATCAGAGTTGAAGGAATGCCTATCATTACGAACAGGGTGGAACCATCCTGGAAGATCTGAATTATGGAAAATCTTATGCAATATGCATAATGAACTAATTAAACGACGGTAACTAAGATCAATATCTAGATAAAGAATAAAAAATTAATAGACCGTAAGTTGGTGTCAAAAAAATTAAGATGAGAATCAGTAGCAGAAGACCAGACAGGAGAACAATATCCTAAACAAGGTAAAATGAAAGAATTAAAACACTTCTTCTGAAGAGATTGAATAACGAAAATCTTAAAAATATTTCTCTATAAGCCAATTTTTTGGTGCAATTGAAGAAGACACGGATCTAATGTGCTTCTCAAAAGGAAATTTGCTGTCGAGAATCCCACCTAAAATTTCAAAATAGTCATATAACGATAAAGAAATATTATCAATACTGAGATCCGGATGGTGAGGATTCACTGTCCCTGACCTACTAACAATCAAACTTTGTGTTTTGTTAGGATTCGACTTTCGGGTTTTATTTTTTTTTTAGATAAATATTTATTTACTTTAGCATTTTGCAGACTAACATTAATTCCTTAATGATAATACCTCAATAAATCTCTTAGAATTCAGTTATTTTTCTTAATTTATACTATTGTTGTAAAATATAACATGTGCAAAATATGAATTTAATCTATGCATAGTAAGTCTAGTGATATAAACGAATTAGGCTTTTGATAAGGCAAGTAATTACCCTGCCACAAGCTCTGATTCAATATATAGAATTTCAATGAAATCCATCAATTCCCAAAGTATTAATTCCATTAATGGTTGTGTAACATAATACTACTTTCAAAGGATTCTTTGGTGATTCAATATGACGTGGAAATTAGTTTCAGATACTGATGTAGAGGCTGAAGTCGTCAGTGATATTATTGCGACTAGTTCATATTTTATAACTGATATATTTGGATATTTGGTTTGGTTATGTCTCACTCCAGGATCAAGGAAGCGTTTTTTGGTATCCTGTACATAAAATCTATTATTATTATTATTATTATTATTATTATTATTATTATTATTATTATTATTATTATTATTATTATTATTATTATTATTATTATTATTATTATTAGCGAAGCTACATCAATAGTTGGAAAAGCAGATACTATAAGCTTAATGCTACCAACAAGGAAAATAGCCCAGTGAGGAAATGAAATAAGAAAATAGCTAAGCTGTATTGAGACTAATAAAGAATTAAATTAGATTATTTAAAGAATATTAACGACAATAAAACAGATGTCTCATATATAAACTATAAAAAGAGACCTATGTCAGCCTGTTGAACATACATACTCTTGCTTCATGTTAGAACTTTGAAGTTCTCCCGATTTAGCTACCCGATTAGGAATATCATTTCCTAACTTGGTTATAACTGGAATAAAGCTTCTATAATACTGAGTAGTATTGAGCCTCGTGACTGAAAAGGCATGGCTATTAGAATTACCTGAAAACTTAGCATTGCAAACAAGGGGGTACTCTCTGGGAAGATGTGGATGTAAAGTATGGTAAGGATTATGAGAAATCTTATGCAACATGCATAACAAACTTATTGAATGACGGTGCCTGGGATTAATATCTAGATCAGGAATGAGAAATTTGATAATCTGCAAGCTCCAGTCTAACAAATTAAGAGGGGATTCAACAGCTGAAGACCAATACTCAAAATAAGGTAGAGTGATTGAATTGAAGTTCTTCTTCAGAATAGATTGATCACCTGAGCCCTTAGAAGACGTTCTCAATAAACCAGTTTTTGCTGTAATTGGAGAAGACCCCGACCTAATGCGTTTTTCAAAAGGAAGTTTGCTATCGAGAATCACACCTAAAATGTTATGAGACATACAGAGTTAACATAACATCATTAGTACTGAGGTTCAGATGTTGAGGTGCAACTATCTAAGGCCTACTTACAATCACACTTCAAACTTTGTTAGGATTCAACCTCATGCCCATAATTTTAGCTATTCACAAATTTTAACTAGATACTTTTCAAGGGATTCAGTAACCGTATATGTACATTCGGGAGACGGAATTGATGCAAAAATATCATCATCTGCATATGCAAAGAGCTTGTTAGCTTAAGCGAAACCACATATTATGTAAATATAGCATAAAAAGTAATGGACAAAGAACACTACCCTGTGGAACACCAGATATCATTGCTATTATCATTATGGTCCCCATTAACAACAACTCTTTGCAACCTATTACCTAGAAATTCAACAGTACGGCTGAAAAATCATTCACCCAATAACCAACTTACTGAGATTGAAAACAAGGTCTTCATGATTAACACGCAAAGGCTGAACGTAAATCAAAGCCAATCAAACGAACTTCTTGACAAAAACTAAGGGATATCTGTACAGCATTAGAAATTGTAAGAAGGACATCACATGCTCCAATGCCATTACGAAAGCCTAATTTCAAACTAAGGAATAGACGATTACCTTTCACAAACCTATTTCAATAATATGGGAGTTTAGAATTGGGCGGTAATCTCTTGGACCTGAGCTACCAAAAACAGATTTTCATAGTAGAGTAACCCTACCGATTCTCCAACAAGTGCTAAGATTTCCTTTTCGTGCTAACTTGCACAAAATAACAGATAACTGTGGAGCATAAATTTTGTTTATAAACAACAAAAGAAAAATACCATTATGGTCTACACCTCCATAAGCATCGAGGTCCATCAAGAGAGTTTTAATTTCACGAGATCAAAAAGCTAAACTATGCTAAAAAAAAAAAAAAACTGGAATAAAGGAAATAAAGTTTTTCATTACTTTGCTTACTGTCAAGCATATCAGCCGTAAGGGTTGCCTTTACCTTTGGACAGTGAGTGACAGAGACACCTGATTGAAGTAAAGGATGAACAGTGGCATCCATACCAAAGATTGCATATTAAAGGGTAGCCCACCTCTTATAATCCTGAGTTATGGCAGAAATGGTTTCTCTTATGGTTAAATTTTATTCATTTTCAGTTGAAGCATAAACTGTCTGAGAAAGAGCTCTAATCTAAATTTAGCTATTCCAAATAAAATCTTATCTGTTACCTTTCCAAAGATGATAGGTCTCCTCCTTCTCCAAATAATCACGTCTAAAATCATTATTAAACCATGGTTTTTCTTTCTCTCGGTACCTTAGCACTGGAGATGGGATACACCTATCAATTATTCTGTCTAGATTCTCATTTAAAGGAACAATAGAAGAAATACTTTTATACAATACATTTTAAACTATACTCAAGAAAACAGGAATAAGGGATAAAAAGTTTCACATTACTCTGCTTGCTGTCAAGCATATCAGCATAAAGGGTTGCATTTACCTTTGGACATTGAGTGACAGAGACACATGGTTAAAGTAAAGGTTGAACAGTTGCATATACACCAAAGATTGCATATTTAAGGGTAGCCCACCTCTTATAATCCTGCGTAATGGCAGAAATGGTTTCTCTTATGGTTAAATTTCATTCATTTTCAGTTGAAGCATAAACTGTCTGAGCAAAAGCTCTAATCTGAATTTAGTTATTACAAGTAAATTTTTATCTGTTACCTTTCCAAAGATGATAGGCCTCCGGCCTCTCCAAATAATCACGTCTAAAATCATTATTGAACCATGGCTCATTTTTCCTCTCGGTACCTTAGCACTGAAGATGGGATACACCTATCAATTATTCTGTCTAGATTCTCATTTAAAGTAACAACAGAAACAATACTTTTATACAATTGTGACTGATTGAACCACAAAAGATGACTCAAAATGTTATTTTCACTGTGCTTGAGTTTTTATATAAATCTTACATAAGTAAGATACATCAGGGAGAGGCTGCTCATTCTTCACTACTAATTAAATCATGGCATAATGAGATGTTCCAACTGGAAAACCAATATTCCCTGCAATAACACCAGGTTGTCGGTTTACAAAAGGTCCAAGTAGTTACCAGAGCTGTGAGTAGGTTCACTTATGATTTGCTCACAGCCTAGAGCTCTCAAGCCATGAGGATCAGTGGGAGAAACAGTGTTCAACCACTCCCTATGATTAGCAAAAAAGAAAAAGAAGAAAGAGGACTTTCAATGATCTTGTATTTAGCCAAAATGGTGAGAAGACTTTAGAAGATAGAATCAACCGAGTATGGATTCCGGTCGATCGGTCTTAAAAAGAATTTTTTATGCCGACCAGAAATATTCATTACCTAACTCTCATATAACATACATATTAATAGTAAGATTTATGAGAAGCAGGGTACTTAGTCGTAATATACACAGCCAATCCCCTGATCCTAGGTTATCCTCCCGTTTCAAAATATTGGCTTCTTAGAACCAGTTATAGTTAGCTCAGATGAGTGCCTTATATTAGAAATCCAAGTTTTTAGCATAAAAGAATATTATACACAATATACGCAACTGTAAGGTCTTGAATATTTGCATGCAGACCACGAATAAATCAATACTGTAGGAGACAATGACGAAGTCTAGGACATACTGGTTCAGGATTTCGCTTAATTTAGCCAGATAGAATAAGAATTAATGGCAATAAAAGGATGTAGGCTACTCAAAATCTAAAATAACAATGCCTTTAACAAAAAGAATATATAAAGACATACAATTAGTGGTATTGATAAAACCCATAAACTATGAATAAAAAGTCGGGAAAAATGGTCAACATGACCCAGGTGGTACATCATGCAAGGCTAAATACATCCTAGCATAACCACCTCAACTGATCGGAGGACAGTAAGGGTGGTTTTGAAAAGGAAGACTCACAGGCAAGGAGAAGACAACGTCTTGATAAACAACCTGAGATCCCTAACCCAACTATTCAGCCTTCCCTACACAACATTTAAAACGAAAACCAGACAAAAAATAAAAGTTAGAATAGTGAGCCCAAGTGTACCCTCAAGCAAGAGAACTCTAACCCAGGACAATAAAAGACCATGATACAGAGGCTGACTCTACTAGAGACTAGAGAACAAGGGTTTGATTTTGGAGTGTCCTTTCCAAAATGCTCCCACAACGATCTTTGTAATAAAAGAACTTTACATTTATATATTTTTATAGGATGTAACTAAAATTATTCTTCTTCGTTGCATAAAACCCTTCTACTAAGGTATAATTTCGGAATCGAGACTAACCACAAATTACTTCACTTCCTATTTAACTTCCTCATATGAATTACTTCACCCACTTTACTACCTTTCAGATCATTTACATCAAAATTGACTTTCCCCACGCTATAAACTGATTTAAAACTGTATGTCTATGTCTACATTCATTAAAAAATCAAAACTTATTTATGTTATTGATATAGGTATGACTGAGCAATTACATAACAACCTATTGATAATAATAACAAATATAGATACTACTATTACTACTAATATTGCCGCAATGATTTTAGGATCGTAAGACATACTTAATACTACTCTCCTTGAGAAGACCATCAAAGATACTTGCAGAAATATAAAGTAGAATAAGTGTATAAAAAAGAGAGGAATATAGGAAAATTAAAGGAGAGGATACTGATTTTTTAAAGAGAGGAGAAACACATAAAAGAAAGCAATTAGGAATATATGTTTTTTTAAAAATGCTTCTTATTATCATTATAGACTGACGTGCCAGATTGTACCCTTAAACAACACTACTCTAACCCAAGACAGTGGAAGACCATTGTAGAAAGGCTATGGCACTACCCCAAGATAAGAGAACAATGGTTTGATTTTTGGAGTGCCCTTCTTGAGAAGCTGCTTACCATAGGTAGAGTTCCTCTTACCCTTACCAAGTGGAGAGTGGCTACCGACATATTACAGTGTAGTAGTCATCCCCTAAAGTGAAGAAGAATTTTTCTATTATCTTAATGTTGTTAAGTATAAGAGTGCAGAGGAGTGTATGACAAATAGACAGGATTACTCATAGTATGCGTTACGAAAAAAACTTGAGCAGTAACCAATATAATATAGCTAATCAAAAGAAAAAATAAATATAGCGGTAGTATATCTAAATCCAAAAAAGAGGAGATAATAACATTTCAGAGAGAGATGATAAAATAAATGGAAAACCATAACATGGTAATATGAGTGTAATTAGAGAAAGTGAAAACAAAAAAGGGTAACAATAGCAAAATACGGTACAAAAACAAGATGAGATTATAACGTCAATAAGTAGAGGTGTTAAAGGGGTAGTAGATCATTAGGTGAGCGGATTCAAAGACATCGTCAACTCTGAAATTCGTTGTTACTACATGAGAGAGAGAGAGAGAGAGAGAGAGAGAGAGAGAGAGAGAGAGAGAGAGAGAGAGAGAGAGAGAGAGAGAGAGTGTCATCATTAAAAGTTTAAAAGGGTATAAAAGCCGCTCATGAATGGTAGGGGCGAGGGAAAGAAATATTGCCCTATCAAGTATGACAATGCCCTAAAGACTAATTATATATACATATGATTAGTGTCTAAGGCCCCTCTTCACCCAAGCTAGGACCAAGGAGGGCTAGGCAATGGCTGCTGATAACTCAGCAGATAGACCTATAGGCTCCCATAAACCCAGTATCCTTAGCTCACAAGGAAGGTGAGGTTGCCGCAACCCAAGAAACTAGTGAGATTGAGCGAGACGCAAACCCCAGTCTGGCGTTTACCAGTCAGGGACGTTACCACGTCTGCCACCACAACCTATTATCAGCAATATTTTAAATAACTTCAGTTATGTCTTTTTTTGGCTATATTAGGTGAATAGAGAGTCACCTAGACTTTAATCAGGCAAGAGAGCAGGAAGTCTTTAGGAATTGGTAAATATCTACTGACAATATCAATATAAAGAACCATCTAATAGAAAAATCAACAGATTATGACAAATGACAATGTATGGTATACGTGGACAATAAGAACGTTTTTGACTGTCAAAGTATCAGCAGTAATGAAAGCCATCCAAAAATAAGGAATAAACAAATTTTATGTTAGAAGATACCTATACAGGAATTACAGCAATTCTAAATCGACATAAAGCTAGTGAGAAAATTCTCATTGAGAGATTAATTAGACGGAAAGGTTACATCTTTCCTAAACAATTGTCACCATATCAAGATGTTTTTAAGAATTTAGATTTGGAAAATGAAGGAATTATTATTAATAGGGAAGACCTTAAAATTATAAGATTTGCGTATGATATTATTTCGTTTAGTAATTCAAGGCTTGAATTGCAATACATGACATAAGATTTGAATAGAGATAGCGGAAATATATGATTGAACATGTATATGAGTAGAACTGGAAAAATAAATATTAGGAGACAACAAATAAGGGCTATTGACAAACCTCTAGGTAATGATATGTTTTATACCTATTGAAGAGAGGCAGTAAGTTTTACACCATGACATGACGCTAAAATAAAATGAAGGATAAACATGGGATGGAGAGACTCTCGTGAGCAATATTAGACTATTAAAAATAAAATGCAAAGGGCATTGGGAAGGAAGATATCACGTTGGATTGACGGACTAAGAAAGTTTGTGCTTGTGGATTATTATAGGAATGCCATAAACAAACGTAAGTGGAAGGGCATGACTGAGGCCTTTGTTTTGCAGTAGATCATGATATATTGTTTGAATATATCCATACAGGAACTACAGTAATTTTAAATCTACATAAACCTAGTGAGAAAATTCTCATTGAAAAAGGAATTAGACAGGGAGGTAACATGTTCCCTAAACTACTGTCACTATATCGAGAAGTTTTTAAGAGTTTATATTTGGAAAAAGAAGGAATTAATATTAATGGGAAGACCTTAAAGATATAAGATTTGCATATGACATTATTTCTGTTTAGTAACTCAAGACTTGAATTGCAATAGATGACATAGGATTTTAATGGAGAAAGCAGAAATATATGATTGAACATGAAAATGAGTAGAACTGGAAAATAAGAATTAAGAAAGACAACAATTAAGGGTTATGGACGAATCTTTATATATTGTTAAGTTATATACCTACTGAAAAAAAGACAGTAAGTTTTACACCATGACACGACGCTGAAATTAAAAGAAGGATAAATATGGGATAGAGAGATTCTCGTAAATAAGATTAGACTATGAAAAAAAAATGCAAAGAGCATTGGGAAGGAAGACATCACGATGATTTGACGGACTAAAACAGTTTGCGCTTGCGGATAATTATAGAAATACCACAAACAAATGCAATTGGAGGGACCTATCTTAGGCCTTTTTTTTGCAGTAGATTATCATATATTGTAGGTTGTAGGTTAAGCCAGGTTAACCCCTATGCACTTTTTTCTTGCAACGTATTCCGACAAGGGATCATTCCACCTCATAGGGGAAAACTCTAAATTGTAGGTTAGTGTCGTGACATAAGTATGCAAGGTCCTGCGACATGTCACGAGGTTGTTTTGCGATGTCTTGCACAGTGCCACGAGGTGGACGTGGTGTTTCTTTACGATATGTAACGAGGTGAAGCGAAGTGTTTACGAGCTTCTGCGACGTAATGACGAAGTGTTGCGAGGTACCTTTGGTAGTGTCATGATGTACGTGCGAGGTTCCACGAGGTTTGCGAGGTACCTTCAAGTGTCACGAAGTGTCACATGAAAAAAACCCAAGCAGACAACATGATTCATAATATTTTTAGTGTAACTGCTGCCTATATCCTCGAGAACTATCCCAAAGAATGACCAGAGGAAGCATTTAAACAAGAAAGAAGAAGAAGAGTAAGAAGAACGACATGGTGTCGGGAATGGCAGACAAGGAGATCCATACATGAAGATTATGACTACCTGCTGCAAAAACTACACCAAGAAGACCCTAGGGGGTACAAGAACTTCCTCTGGTTTGAACATGGACTATTTGCGGAGATGGTTGACCGCATTTCATCAATGCTCACCAAGAAACAGACGATAATGAGAGATCCTCTATCAGTGGGATGGAAATTGGTTGTCAGCCTCCGCTTCCTGGCAAGTGTGGATTCCAACAAAGTGTGAAATATAGTTTCAGTCTCCAAGAGAGCCATTTGTAGATTTATGCCTGAAGTATCCTAAGCAATCATTGACACTGACCAACATGATTTCCGGAAGTGCCCCAAAACTTCTGAGGAGTGGAAGACAGTTGCTGAAGTATTCACAAATAAGTGGAACTACCATAATTTTGTTGGTGCCCTTGATAGAAAGCATGTTCCCATAAAGAAAACCAAGAAAGGAGGATCACTATACCATAACTACAAAAAATTCCCCAACATAATAATCATGGCCGTAGTAGATGCAAAGTACAAGTTCATGTATGTTGACGTAGGTGCTGAAGGAGGTGCTGTTGATGGAGGAACCTGGAGCAAGTGTATCCATCATGCCATCGAGCAAAAGCGAGTTGGATTTCCTGAAGACAGCACTCTACCAAATGATGACATTCCAATCCCCATCCACATAATATCAGAATATGACTTCGCTCTCAAGACACGGCTGATGAAACTTTACTCCCCCACATCCCAGGCTCACCATGAAAAGATCTACAGCTACCGGGTATCCCATGCTCGTGGTGTGGTAAAGAACACATTCAGTAGCCTGAAAAGGAGATTACGAATCTTTGGCACCTCCATACAACAGGAACCTAAAGTACTGCAGCAGATAACCACGTGTGGATGTATCTTGCACAATCTCATACCCGACCACTATCCCTTTGCCCCCAACGACGTCGACCACAAAGATACTCTCAACACAACATGCTACGTGGAACTGGGAGGGAGGAATCGAATGTCATGGGATAACTAATGCCTCGAATGGGATCAAACTACACAAGGCAATCGAAGGGAGTCCGAGACTACCTGGCCTACTACTACTCTTCAGGAGCAGGAGCAGTACCTTGGTTAGAGAGACTTGTCTATCCCAGAAGACAACCAACACAAATGATACTTCAAATGTATATAAAATATCTTTTCCTGAATTGAATTGTATGAAGTCTAAATTTGATATCATTGTACATTCAAATTTTGTGATCTTACTTATATATCTTTTTGCTAGTCTCTTCTTTTAATTTGCTGCATATCATTGACTTATGATTGTGTTAATAAATGTTTAGTAGGTTTTCAAGTTTTTAATTTGTCATTTCAAATTAGGATTTCTTTTTATATGATTGGTAATGCTCTTTATTACATAGTGATTTTCACTGTACATTCCTAATTTTTTATTTTAGCTGTATATTTAAAGATTTTGCTTTTCTCTGTATATTTCAATTCACTATTTATCACTGCTTATCATTGACTGAACAAGATAGATTTTGTTAATAAATGGATAATGTGTTTTCAAGTTTTTATTTTTTCATTTCAAAATAGGATTTCTTTTTTTTTAATGTTTGGTGTTGCTATTTATTAAACATTTCTTATATAATAAAACTTTGTGCTTTTCATTTTATATTTCAGCATAGTAATTCTCATTGTACATTCCAACTTTGTGATTTTTAAATGTATATCTATTGTGTTTGTTATTTTTTGTTTATTTCAATTTACTTCTTTTCATTGACTTAACAAGAAATGTTTTGTTGAAAAATTTAATGTGTTTTCAATGTTTTGATTTGTCATTTCATACTAAGATATTTTTATACACGTTTGTTAAACTATTTTTGTATTCAATCCATATATAATAAAACTGTTTTTCTTTGCACATTTCAAGTTATTTTCATTGGATATTTTTATTTACGTATTTCATTGGGTTTACATGTTTGGGGAATAAATTTCATGTTTCAAATGCCTCTCTTTATCCTTTTATTTTCAATCTTCACGTATTTTCAATTAATAGTTGCTTCATCATTTACATAAAAATCTGTCATTTATATAAAAATATTTGTGGTTATGAAATATTATGTTTGACAAAAAATATTATTTATAAAAAATGCTAGATTTCTTTTAATGTTTGGTAATCATTCTTTATATACAAATTGGTGCTTTTCATTTTGCATTTCAACATAGTGATTTTCATTGTATATTTCAACTTATTTTCCAAATATATACCAAGAGTGGTTCCTATTCATTGACTTAGCAAAAAAATATCTTGTTAATAAATTTAATGTTCTAAAGTTTTTGTCATTTAATACTAAGACTTCTTTTTTATATAATTGTTTAGCTATTTCTATATCCAATCCTTTATGTAGTTATACTGTGCTTTTCATTACACATTTCAAGTGATATTATGTATATTTCTATTTACTGATTTTGAATGGCATTGCAAAAAATGTTTGGTTCATAAATTTGAAGTTTCTTTTAGGTCGCTTTTTCATTGTGTTTTTAAATTTCCGGTCTTTTCAAAATATTAATTCCTCATCATTTACATAAAAATATCTATCTTTTACAGATTTACAGAACAGATTCCAATATTCGACGGGAATATTCACTTTGACTTGTCATAACCCTATATATCTCTTGATCGCTCAGTAGGTCGAGTCCTCGCAGACAGGGTTTTGGCTGAGTAGTCAGGGGTTAGAATCTCTGCCCAGCCAGAAGTTACTACCAAAATTAATTCCGGTGAATATATATTACATAGTTGGACTTCAGTATCAAATGACAGTGTTAGTGATATATATATATATATATATATATATATATATATATATATATATATATATATATATATATATATATATATATATATATATATATATATATATATATATATATATATATATACTCATCATAAATAACCACGTGTTACAACCTCACAATTCCTATATCATGGTGGAGTTGAGTTTATTTTAGGTCGAAGAACAGATTCCAGAATTTAAGAAGAATATGAACGGCGACTTCTCATAAACTTATATATCTCATGATAGCTCAGTTGGTAGAGTCCTCTTGGTCATGGTTTCAGCTGAGAAGACAGGGGTTCGAATCTCTGCCCAGCCAAAAGCCATTATTATTATTATTATTACTTACTAAGCTACAACCCTAGTTGGAAAAGCAGTATGCTATAAGCCCATGGGCTCCAACAGGGAAAATAGCTCAGTGCGGAAAGGAAAAAAGGAAAATAAAATATTCTAAGAAGAGTA
>NC_090736.1:119007743-119010243 GCF_036898095.1 Palaemon carinicauda
ATATTCAAATAAGCCATATATATTTTTGATACATTTATGTCTGGATTCTCTTAACGACCTCGGGATCAGAGTAGTGACTAACCCACTTGGCCAAGTGGGTTAGTCACTGTCTGTACAAGCTTGCCGACCAGGGTTCGATTCCCGGCCGGAGCCAAGCTCTTGTCTTTGTATGATTTCGCCTGGGGCTCTGATCCCGAGGTCGTTAAGAGAATCCAGACATTAATGTATCCAAAATATATATGGCTTATTTGAATATGAAAAACACGTAAAAATGTGCAAAATTTATCATATATATATATATATATATATATATATATATATATATATATATATATATATATATATATATATATATATATATATATATATATATGTGTGTGTGTGTGTGTGTGTGTGGTGTGTGTGTGTGTGTGTGTGTGTGTATATATATATATATATATATATATATATATATATATATATATATATATATATTCAAATAAGCCATATATATTTTTGATACATTAATGTCTGGATTCTCTTAACGACCTCTGGATCAGAGCCCCAGGCGAAATCACACAAAGACAAGAGCTTGTAACCGGCCGGGAATCGAACCCTGGTCGACAAGCTTGTATAGACAGTGACTAAACCACTTGGCCACGAAGAAAAATAAAAGTTAATGACAATTCTTCTGTACTTTATACCTGAATTATGGTCTTATGTCCTGGGAAAATATTTAATGTTCGTCCTATATATCCATATTCATTGACAATCTGAAGATGTTCGTCCATACCCCTCATTTGCTGTTTTTTTTTGAAGTTTCATTAGACATTATATCAATTCTACTCATATTCAATTTCAGTTTTACATTTCTCCTTCCCTCTATTCAATTTTCCTATCATCGTTATACACTCCTCCCTTACTCCATGAAATAGAGCTGTCATCAGCAAATCCTATAATGCTAAAGTACTCCCCATTCATGTTGTTCCTTACAATTTCCCAGTTTAAACTCTTGAAAACTTGTTTTATGCCCATTTGGAATAACCTCTCTCAATTAGAATTCTCTTACTATCATTATGTAGTTGTAGGACCGCTCTACTTTCCATTTAGTTAATATCAAGTTTTCTAATCTAAGATTAGTCTACCCTTTGTCTTTGAAGGGCTTTCATAACGGCTGAAGTTACGACATAATCATAACCTTTTTCATATTCTATATATGCCATATATAGTGAATTGTCTTTCTCTTCTTCATAATAGGATCTTTGTAAATATTTTATGGATTACCGAGAGAAAACTTTTAGGCATTAATTCATAATGATAAAGTTTTTCAAGCAGTTGGAAAAGAACATTCTACAGACATTTAGTGAAAATCTCAGTTAGGTTTACCATTATTAAATCTCCTCAATTTCATATTTAATCAATTGGTGGGATGTTTTCCCGTGCTGCTTTGCTTCTTTTGAAGGCTTTTAATATTTTATTTATAGCTACTGCTGCTTCTTTTGTTCCGGCTCATGCGTTTCATTATTTCTATCGGGAAAAGTTATTTATGTTATTATTGTTAGCATTGTATAGAAATCCTTTGCAGTTCTTATCACTCCTCTATTGTTGATCATATCTCCATTTTCATCCTTTAAACCAAACATCTCTTGACATCCTTTTCCATGACCTCTTTTAATCAATGTGATGTTTCTCATTTCCGTAGTTTTTTCTCAATTGTGGTCCGATTACGTTTTATAAATATCTTAGTTTTTAATTTCATTTATTGTTTTGAATAGATCTCCCCAATACTTTTTCATATCTCTTGAATTATACTATCAATTTCAATAATATCTTTGTAAGGATTTCAGTGTTTCTCATAGTTTTTCTTTATCTTAAGTTTAGTAACTTGTACTGATTCTAATAGATACTTTTTCAATTTACCGAATATTTCTTCTTTACTTGTTCCCATTTCATCATCTAGCGAAGGGTACTTATATTTCATTGCTAAACTAAACTCATCAAATTTGTTTCTTATATTAGTGTTTACTACCTTCCTTGAAATTAGTTTTCTTTCTTTCCTTAGAACTAGACAGAATATACTTCTTAACATTTTATGGTCGCTCGACTTTAATTTGTTTATCACTGTTGCATCCTTAATCAGACTAGTTTTTTTGGGAACTTCAGGACATTTAAATTTAGGCTGAAAAATATTATTATGAAAGTTATAAAAAAATTTGTCATAGAGGTGTGAAGCATAACAGTTGTATGTAAAAAAGGTTTTTAAAAAAATGAAATATCTCTATGGAACTGTTATCCTTCACACCTCTATGACAAAATTGTTAATACATTTTTTAATGATATTTTTCAGCCTAAATATAAATGTCCCGAAGTTCCCAAAAACTAGTGTATGTATCATTGTCATGTGTAAGAAATGCTTTTTTCAGAAACGAGCATACCACAGCTCTCACCACTCTGTATCTATATGTAAATTTTAAGTTTATATTAAAAAAAAACTTTAAATATTGGCAAAGTTTTCAGGTTC
>NC_090736.1:119017743-119050243 GCF_036898095.1 Palaemon carinicauda
GGGGTAATTTTATAGTATCAGTGATATAACTACAGGATTAATTATAAATATAAATTTACACCAACAGCAGCCCAAACAAAGAAAAAAGATGTTTTTATGATGAGCTGGATATATCTTAAAAAAGAAAAAACTAAAGACACAATTTACATCTACTTTAGGTGATTAAAAGAAAAGAGACGACAATCAGCTGCAGGAGAGTTTTAAGTAGAAACCACAAATAACAGAGAGGCATGGTCGTAAAATTTGTTAAAAAAAAAACGAAGAAAAAAATGATGAACGACTTTTTTGTACGAAAAGTAGCACAGAAAATGGACATAGTGAAGCTCAAATTGAGGACCAAAAACGAAAGATTTCCTTTTCAGTGAAAATATGAAACAAAATCAGGTAAATATGTAATAATGTTAAGCTAGTTAAATTCAAACGATCATGCACCTTAGGAACGAAAGAGAAAACAAAGTTTTAAGAAATGAAATAAAAACAACTGTAATATATAAAAAAAGCTGGTGTGTATATTTTAGTACTAGAAAATAGGTAATTCCAGCTACGTGACGAAATAGAAGCAATTAAAGATGAAATTGTTGATAGTTGATTAAGATATAGGTGAAAAATTTCCTAAACAAGATCGATGAAAAATAAAAAATAAAATAAGTTAGAGATTATAAATGTGGGAAAAATAAAAAAAAAAGATATTAACTAGAATTAGCAGAACAATCCAAACAATAAATGAAGAAGAGACCTAATATATTGATGCATATAATCGGACCAAAATTAAGGAAACAAATAAGAAAAGAAAAACATCAAACTGATGAAAAGAAGAATAGGAACAGCCAACGTGAAATTACTCCAACGGTTTATCATTGATCTACCATTGACATATGAGGTCGAATAATAAAAGTTGCAGGGAATTTCTATACAATGCTTTATAATAGTTAGGTAAGAAATAACTGCCAATAAAAATAGTGAAACATCTTAGCCAGTACCAAAAGTAACATTAGGAAACGTAAAGAAAGCATTAAGAGGCATAAAAAGAGAAATGTAGAAGTATATGGCTTAACAATTTATTTAATAATAAATGGAGATTTCATAATAGTAAAAGTCACCGAACTTTCAACAGAATGTTTGCAAGACCTCCATACATACGCTAGGAAAAATATTATTATAATAAATTACAATAAAATGATGTACAAAAGACCTGAAAGATTATCACCCAATAAGTTTACGGTCGGTAGTATACCAAATATTTACAAAGAGAATATTGGACTGAATAAAAGACTTTTTACCAAGCAGAATTACAGGTTTTAGAAGTGAGTATTCAACAACTGACCTGGCAATAAAAAATCAACAGTATGTGACAAACCACTATGTATGACATTTTTGGGCTCAGGTCATGTCATCCTGATGGAAGTTCCTAAAGGGTAGCTTCCTAGGGTATATTTAACTACAGTGATATTCCCAGAAAATTTTACCTTAAGGTATCCAGAATTCTAACTCCTGGAGCGAATATCCCTAAATAAATCTAACAGGGATATCGCATAATATCAGAGGAAGTATTCTTGACATGTCACATAGCTATCTTCACCCCGAACAGTATAAACGCTTCGAGGGGTTACAGTGACAAGAATCTGAAACGAGAATGAGAAGAGAGCCTCTCATAAGTAATCTCTCCTATTCCATTTCCCGTGTGAATCTGATGAAGGCGGTAGCGCCCTCTTTATTCTTTTTCATGTAACTCTACTACTCGGTGTTTTCCTTTGAGTTCTCCCTTTATTTTGGATATAATTCAACATTATGATGCCTTCTCCGGCCTCTTCTGCCTTTATAAAGTTGAGTATTATCTTTACTTTGTATAAATGTAAGCTCTGGTCGTTTTGAATTAAATCAAAAGTGATATTAACGTAAACAAGAGCTGTTGCCTACCGGAGGCATCCTGGATGCTGTCACTCACTATATATGGGTCATTTAGTCAGCTAGAGCGACGTTCCCGGTTTATTATGCTTTAATAACTTAGCTATTTAGCTCCTCTAGGAATGCTTATATGATGTCGATAGTTTTTAGTTCGGCGATTTAGGTAACCGATCTCGCCCTTCGTGAGGCTTAGTAGCCTAGGCGTTTGGCCCTAGTACTTTCATGCATGATATAAGTTTTCTGAGTGTTATGTTATTGAAGCTATAGGCAAATATTTTATACATGTAACATATTGTTGAAATTTCTTTCCAAGATTTTATACGAAAGAGTTTCGGTGATTTATGTAATCGATTCTCACCGCACCAAGGCTAGTAGCCTATGGTACTGTAGTATACTTTCGCACATCCCCGATTGTTCTTTTCTCCACCGGAGAATAAGTTCAATCCCTCTCCCCCTCTGAGTAAGCCTTAGGCTTAATCCTAGCAGTTCTATCTGAATAATATTCAGGTAAAACTATACTAGGATATGTCTGTCCTGACCTGATAACCAGAATGACTGTTTTTTTGGGTTGGGAGAGAACATCAGAGTTTCTAGTCTGTGGTTTGCTTCTTCCTATCATAGAGAATGAGTTTCCTTTGCTCGGTTAGGTGCAGACACAGGAAGCTTTACTTCTCATGTCCGCGTCTCTTTGATTCTGTACGATGATTCCTTCCTCTAGTGGTCTAGCAGACTCTCCTGTGTTGTTTTTCTCGGGCAGGAGAATGAGTTTTCTCCGTTGCCTGATGAAATAACTTCACCTAACTTTGTTCTGGTTGGGAGGAGGATAGCAAGTATTGCCAGTCTTCCTCCGTAATAGACAACTCTAGGTTAGGATGAACTTCCCTAACTGCTGAGTGTGTCTCTTGCTAGAACGAAGTTTATATGACCCTTATCCCTCCCCCCCTCCTTTTCTCTTTCTTAGTGATGGCCTAGCCATTGCATCTTTGGCTGCAGTCCTACTTCCGTACCTAGTGTAGGTTAGGATGGAGGACCGGCTCAGCTCTCTGCCGGCCAGTAATTACGTGTCGGCCGGCAGAGACCCTTTCTTTTGCAGAGTGAACCCCAGACCTCCCTTGGTCTCCCTTCCATGTCCGCCAGTAGAGTCCGGCAGGCTATGGATTCCTTGGAAGCCTAAATGCTACATTCTCCCCTTCCATATGTTCAATCTTTCTGGATGGAAGGTCGTATGGCAATGCCGCCCTATAACCTTACATCCATACTGTTTCTCTGACTAGTGTGTTGTACCTCTAGCCCGGCTGCCGGCTTAACAGCTGGCAGCCGGGCAGGTGGAGGTTCTCTGGTTCTTAGCCACTGCCGGCAGGCATGGGTATTGCTACCTTTGCCTGCCGGCAGTGGGAACACATCCCGAAATCTGCTGGCCACTACGATTAGCGACTGGCAGCTAGGTATTAGTGTTTTCAGCTGCCGGCCGCCACACATTTGCGAACCAGTGACCTGCTGCCTATTAGTTTAAAGGTAGTATATTATTTAACTATACAGGGGTAAATGCCGGCCAACATAACAGCATGCAATGTACAGTAGTTACTATTTTTGTAGTGTAGTACACACTGTATTAATAAAACTACAGTGCAGAGCTTGTGGTAACACTAAAGTTATTTCTCCATACTTAATGTTATCTTGTAGAGCCTTTTGCTGAGAGCGTACAATATATAGAAAGTGAGTTCTTTCTATATTCATTCTATTCCGTATATTAAAACTTTATTTCAAGGTGTGAACTACACCTTAATTTTCCATTTAGGAAATTACATAAGGTATTCTAGAATAGAATTAACCTTAGTTTTAATATCTTGGGAGATTACAGCAATTGGCTGGACAGGAAATACAAGTATGTGTCTTTCCTTCTTTCTTTTAGCTTTACTGTGTAAGCTACATGTTCTAATATAAGTGAAAAGCCTTCAATTGATACTCATTGATTTTTCTTCTCTTTACAGGAGGACCATCCGAAGTGCGGTAGTGTGTTTTATAATGTCCGCTGTAAGAACTTCTGTGGACATCAGTTTTGCAGAAGGCACGCAGGATACGCAGCCTCCAGAGGTGATCTCCGGTATTGGGACCCTCAGGTTTGTACAGTATGTTCTAACCTGATTACCGAGGTTTTGACGACCCCAAGTCGACAGAGTCAAGGGATGCTGCCAGGGAAAAGTTACGAACCTGGGTGAGGGGTTTTCAGAAAAACACCTCAGGCCCCTACCTTCCAAATGAGAAGATGAGGGCTTACCTTTTCCCTAAAGCATCGGCTGATGCAGTCATTCCTCAGCCTCAGGTGGAGATACCAACTGCCCAGAATCCGGTAGATTCTGAAGTCTCGGCCGCCCTTCAAAACATCCAATTGGACGATAAGATGTCGCAGGTGTTGGATTCTACAGAGAAGGACCTTCTAGGAGAAGGTCAGAAGGAGGAGCTGTCTCAGGCTCTTCAAGTAGAAGAGGAAGAAATCAACGAGGTGTTGGTTACATCGGTTCCGGACCCAGAACCTGTTCCCTCTACATCGTCTGCTATCCCAGATGAACTGGGAAGGACTCTTTCTTCTATTGGTGAGATGATCCAACAAATTCAAAAGAAGAATGATAAGAAGGAAGCTGCAATGAAACTGGAGATATGTAGACTTGCAGCATCACGTGGGCACCAGAAGCGACCCAACGTGAAGGATCTTCCTTTGTGCTCGGATACCAATCCTTGAAGGTATGCCGAACACATGCCAATCATAATTGGGAAGATCGTGATATCAGAAAAGTTGGGAGCAATTCCCCTTGAAGAGGTGGAATTTTGGCCCAACAAAGACTCTTACCCAGACTGCTATGTCCGCCTTAGGAAGGAGCCAGCCTCAAAGGAGGAGACGGAGCCGAACGAGGTCATAGTTTTTTACCATAGTAAAGCTCAGGCGTTACTAGCGAGCTCGATGAAAGAGAGGGGCTTCACGAACTCAAAGGTGCTAGCCCTAAGTAAGAAGCTTCCCTCCTTTGTGGCCTCCCCTAAAAGAGCCTTTCCCTTCATGGAAAAGGGATATAAGGCAGCCTTAAAGGCGGTGGAGGCAGGGAAACCATGACCCTCCTTGGAGGAGAGCAAGCCATTATCTCTGACCTTGCCCTTGGACCAAGAAGACTGGAAGGACATACACCTTACCTTCTCTGTCGGGAAGCTGGAAGCTGATATTGCTGAACGTCAGTTTGGTGAGGAACTTCCAAAACTTTCGGAGGTTCTCTTGCGCAGAGAGAAGAGACGAAGGAAAGACTTGCGGCATCGATGTCGTTGCAAACGACATTAGAAACGATGGCAAGTGACCCCAAGATCCAGGACATGTTCATGGTAGTGGCCAAAACCTATATGACCATAGTTACGAAGGATCTCTATAGCTTTATTAAAGCTAGGAGAGCCTGTAGAGAGTTTGTGTTCGTCTCGGCTGCAGTGAGGCACGAACCGAGGAAACTGATCTCCTCTTGTATCTGGGGTAAAGACCTCTTTCCCAACGAAGTGGTTAAAGAGGTAGTAGACAAGGCCGCCACAGAGAAAAAGAACCT
Source organism: Palaemon carinicauda (assembly GCF_036898095.1). Classification (NCBI taxonomy): domain Eukaryota; kingdom Metazoa; phylum Arthropoda; class Malacostraca; order Decapoda; family Palaemonidae; genus Palaemon; species Palaemon carinicauda. The sequence goes on from NC_090736.1 coordinate 119,023,227, forward strand.
TCTCAAAAATTGGGGCTTAGATCTTATGAGAAAGTCTTCTCTGGATAAGGGTCCCCAACCCAAGAGGAAGACAAAAAGGCCTAGGCCATCCTCTCGGCCGGCTATACCCTACCGACAGCAACAACAACAACAACTCCCTGTGACTGCGGTGCCTCAGATAATGGCACAACCTCCAATCACATACCAGCTGGTACCTCAACAAGAGGCGACTCAGTCGCCAGTTTTTAACCCAGCCTTCGAAAGGCAGACTTCTTCCTTTCGTTCGAAGGGTACAGGAAAAGCCAGAGGTTCTTCTAGACGCCCTTCAAGAGGAAGAGGATCCAGGAGAGGACGTGGTCAAGGAGGCAAGGCCTCAGGTCCACAACAATAGAAGTGAGATGCTTCCAGTAGGAGGGAGACTACAGCTATTTAGGGATCGCTGGACCTTTGATCCCTGGGCCCACAGCCTAATAAAGAATGGACTAGGTTGCAGCTGGAGCAGTCCTCCACCTCAATTTCCTCAATTCTCGCAACACTCAACCCCCGTTCTGGAAGAATATGTCCGAGGGCTCTTAGACAAAAGAGTAATCCGGAAAGTTAAGTCCATCAAATTCCAATGAAGGCTGTTTTGTGTTCCAAAGAAGGACTCAGAAAAACTCAGTCATTCTAGACTTGTCGCCACACAACAAGTTCATAGTGAACTACAAGTTCAGAACGCTCACACTTCAACACATAAGGACCCTACTGCCCAAAAGGGCATATACTGTCTCTATAGACTTGTCTGACGCTTATTGGCACGATACAATTAATCGTCATCTCTCCTCTTACCTAGGCTTCAAGTTACATAGAAAACTTTACGCCTTCAGAGCCATGCCTTCCGGGCTAAACATAGCCCCAAGGATTTTCACGAAGCTCGCGAACGCAGCCGTCCATCAATTACGCCTAAAGGGGGTCCAGTTAGTAGCCTACTTGGACGACTGTCTGGTGTGGGCAGCATCCAGGACAGAATGCATGCAAGCTTCTAAGATAGTGATCCAGTTCCTAGAACATCTGGGATTCTAGATCAACATCAAAAAGTTTCGATTTTCTCCTGCTCAAAAATTTCAGTGGTTAGGAATCCACTGGAATTTGGAGTCACATCGACTTTCCATTTCTGGGAAGAAGAGGAGAGATATAGCAGGATCTGTCAAGAGACTACTAAAATCCAAACGGATATTCAGACGCGAACAGGAGAGATTGCTGGGCTCTCTAAGGTTTGCTTCGATAACAGATCCAGTGCTAAGAGCACAGCTAAAGGGTGGAACAGGAGTCTGGAGAAAATACGCATCAAATGCGCGAATAGATCTAATAAGACCATTACCGACTTGACTGCGAACGCTTCTCAAGCCGTGGTCCAATGCCAAGCAATTGAAGAAATCAATACTTCTTCAACCTCCTCCCCCATCAGTAACTATCCACACACACGCTTCAAAGGAAGGCTGGGGAGGTCACTCTCATCAGAAGAGAGTCCAAAGAGCTTGGTCCAATCTTTTAAAGTCATTTCACATCAACTTTCTAGAAGCCATGGCAGTACTTCTGACACTAGAGAAAGTATCTCCTCGCCAGTTGACCCACATAAGACTAGTTCTAGACAGCGAGGTGATAGTGAGATGCCTGAATCGACAATGGTCGAGGTCACCTCAAATCAACCAAGTGATGTTGGCCATATTCCGTTTGACAGAAAGGAAGAAATGGCAACTATCAGCAGTTCACATTCAAGGGTTCCGCAATGTGACAGCGGATGCTCTATCCAGGTTTACACCAATAGAGTCAGAATGGTCCCTAGACGCAGGATCGTTCTCCTTCATCTCGAGCCAAGTCCCGGAGCTGCAGATAGACCTCTTTGCAACGAAAGACAACAAGAAAATAGATCGTTATGTGTCCCCATACGAGGATCTGCTAGCGGAGGCAGTGGACGCTATGTCCCTACACTGGAACAGATGGTCCAGTATTTATCTGTTCCCTCCACACAACCTCCTTTTGAAGGTCCTTGACAAACTGAGATCCTTCAAAGGGAAGGCTGCAATAGTGGTCAACAAGTGCCCAAATAGCGTGTGGTTCCCTCTGGCACTGGAACTACGACTAAAATTCGTACCGCTACCGGATCCATCCTTATCTTAGCGAGTACAGAAGTCCACTGTCTTCGCTTCTTCACAGAAAACCAGGAACCTACATCTCATGATTTTCTCTCTTCAGTGAGGAGGAAAAAGTGAGCAGCCAACACATTACTATTGTTAAAGCTCTTAGAAGGTTTTGAAGTAAAAGTCATATTTATGTTTGTACTCGCTTTGGGGGCCAGAGTAATGGAAATGGTGGTTCTCTCTATAGAGGAAGGCCACGTCCAGTTCTTGGAGGGAGAACTGAATCTATTTCAGGACCCAACGTTTCTTACTAAGAACAAGCTACCCACCAACAGGTGGGGTCCCTAGAGAATATGCCCTCTGAAGGAAGATGCATCTCTATGTCCAGTGGAGTGCCTACAGGTCTATCTTCATAGAACTTCAGACTTTATGGGAGGACAGCTGTTCAGAGGAGAAACCTTGGGTTCAAAGTTATCTATAACTAAGGGCGAAACTCACCTGTGTTATTCGTAAAACGGATCCTGATAGTACACAGGCTAGTCATGATCCGAGAAGAGTTGCTTCTTACATAAAATTTCTTTATATATATGGACTTTGAACATCTTTGTTCGTACACCGGCTGGTAGTCATCCAAGTTGTTCTTTATGCACTATGCGAAGCAAGTGGAGCAACTCAAGAAGTCTGTGGTAGCAGCAGGTAAAATCCTTTAACATTCTGTTTTAAATCTGCGAGGGACAGTGTAATTAATTTGGGAGGATTAATTAAGAGGGTGGGTGAGTAGTCACTGTATGTTACTACACACTGAGTGATAGACCACGAAGGTAAACTATAGCATAATACGGACACTTGTGCCAAGCGTTTCTTATGCTAGTGTATATAAACAGTATACAGTCTGTATCATTATTATTAATAATTTGATTAAAGAGGCAAATCTGTTTCCTATTAGACGAAAAAAAATTTTCTGTTGACTATTTTCTTTATGCTTTAATGGATATCATCCACATTTCATATATTTTATAAATGTTGATCTGATATGTATGTTTATTAAATCTTAATAAACTAGTTCATAGTTCCTACTCGCCCTCATTTTATTAGAAATGTACTGAGCATTAATTTTAAAATATGGATAATTCATCATGGTATGTCTTTTAAGATTGTTCCCTGATTCAAGCAAAAATCCACTCATTTTAACCCTTCCTTAGGAAGGGTTGACATGGTACCTAACGGGATAGTGGCAAAGAGGCAAAATTTGTTCCTATACGGATACAACTGTTATCCAATAGTTAATAAGAGTAGACATATTGGGGGATATATCAGGAATTCATACTGACTTTGGTGACTCTTATACAAACTTTGCTTTATAATGTATAGGGCGAGACCACTATACAAGCTTGTTATTTCATCATCCATATTAATTATGTACTCCTCGAGACTTTTTTCAGAGTCTATTACGACTCTTGCCTGTGGGGGGCAGGCAGCACTAACATAATTCATGCTTACAGGAAATGATGTATGACGGTAACATCATAGGTTTCTAGGTCTAGATGGACCAGGAAGATACTTTCTTGGGAGTACGGCACCGGTTGAGAATCCACAGATACAGTAATGCTCTGGTAAACTTCCATCAGGACGACATGGCCTGAGCTCAAAAAACGGATTTTGAGCGAAGCGAAAAATCAAAATTTGGGTGAGGTAGCCATGTCGTCCTGATGGACCCACCCTTCCTTCTATTGTAGAAGGGCTTATTAAGCCCTCCCTATAATACAGTATCTGTAGCACCTCATATATCGCCACAAGGAATAAAGAGGGCACTACCGCCTTCATCAAATACACACTGGGAACGGAATAGGAGAGATTCCTTATGAGCGGCTCTCTTTTCATTCTCGTTTCAGATTCTTGTCAATGTAACCCCTCGAAGCGTCAATACTGTTCGGGGTGAAGATAGCTATGTGAAGTGTCAAGAATACGTCCTCTGATATTATGCAATATCCCTGTTAGATTTATTTAGGAATATTCGCTCCAGGAGTTAGAATTCTGGATACCTTAATGTAAAATTATCTGGGAATATCACTGTAGTCAAATATACCCTAGGAAGCTACACTTTAGGAACTTCCATCAGGACGACATGGCTACCTTACCCAAAAATAGGGCGAGACACCTTTTGATTATGTCAAAATATCAGCAGTAATAAAAGACGCTCAAAAGTAAGGAATAGATGGATCTTATGCTAGAGAACTTGAAGATATCTATGCAGGTAGAAAAGCAGGCCTAAAATTACATAAAGATGGTGAGTTAAACAAGGAAATAAAAATTTCTTAAATTATTCAAAGCATGACAAATATTTTTTTTTTTTTTATAATATAGATTTGGAAACTATACAAATTATTATTCATGAGAATACGTTAACTTCTTGATATATGCAAATGACAGTTCTTATTAGGGAACTAGTGGAGGCATTGTAAAAGACGATAGAAGAAAGCACAAAATTTTGGCCTGAAGATGGATGCTTAAAACTAAGATAATGTTATATGAAATTGCAGAGACAACAATAAGATCCCTTCATCAAATTATGATAAAAAAATCATATCTTAAAAGAAAACTTTTCCTTCGGAAAATATTTTGTGTGGTAGATTTCTATATAGTTACGTAAATCAATGTCGCTATTATTGCTTCTCCTCCGTGTTAAGATCGAACAATTAGACGTAATGTTATTTTATCCCTTAATTCTTTACGATTTTGTAATTTTTTTTTCTTTTAAAGAGAATTGAAGCAACCCGAAAATAAAAAATGTATTGTGTATTCACTACTTAATTCTTCCAATAATGCATATTTTTCCTTAAAAAAAAGAAAAGAAAAATTGACATGAACTGTGAACACGGTTTGATTAACATCATTAATTCAGCTACATAGAGACCAGAGAGACTGCGAATCATTAATTATTAGGAATAGATGAATAAATTAGTTTTAGCGTTAGGCACAAATCTCTCTCTCTCTCTCTCTCTCTCTCTCTCTCTCTCTCTCTCTCTTAGCATAAGAAAATAAAAAGTTTCAACAGCTTCTAAGATATTGCTGTCTATATTGATTGGTAAATATCTACAAAACTTAAATCATTGTCAAAGACAGTGGTTCTTCAATATCCGGATCTCAGTATTGATAATGTTCCTTTAACTTTATATGACTCTTCCTAAATTTTAGGTTTGATTCTTGAGGGCAAATCTACTTTCGAGAAACACATAAGGTCTGTGTCTTCTTCAATTGCACAAAAAAAAAAATAAAAATGCATATTCAGGAAGTCTTTTCAAATTTTCGATGGTTAATCTATTTTGAAGAAGTGTTTTAATTCTTTAATTTTGCCTTGTTTCGTATTGTTCTCTTGTCTGGTCTTCAGCTGCTGATTCTTATCTTAATTTGTTGGACAGAAACTGGCGGACTATTAAATCTCTTATTCCTTATCTAGATATTAATTTTTGCCACCGTCTTTGAAATAGTTCATTATGCATGTTGCTTAAGATTTGTTCATAATTCTGACCATCTTTTACATTCAGATCATCCTGGACAGTTCCCTCCTATTCGTAATACTAGGCATGGTGTCAATTCTGATAGTCAGTCCTTCTCCATCATTAGGCTCAATAGTACATAGTATTCTAGAAATTTTATTCCAGTTGTAACCAAGTTGTTGAATGACCTTCCTATTCGGGTAGTGGAATCAGTAGAACTTCAAAAGTTCAAACTTTTAGCAAATTTTTTTATGATGAACAGGCTTACATAAGTATTTTTATAGTTTATATATGACATATCTGTGTTTACGTTGCTACTGTTTTTAGAGTAATTTATTGTTAATTTTTTTTCTCATCGTTTATTCATTTCCTTGTTTCCGTTCCTCACTGGGCTATATTTCCTTGTTGCAGTCCTTGGGCTTATAGCATCTTCCAATTAGGGTTGTAGCTTGGCTAATAACAAAAATAATAATAACAATATTAATGCTTCACCTCCATGTTAAGATCGAATCATAATTCTTAATGTTATTCTATGCCTTACTCTTATACGGTTATATAATGTTTTTTAAAAGGGACTTGAATCAACTAGAAAATAAATAATCTATTTAATATTCACAATGAGTAAAATACTCTACTCTGCCAACAATGCAAACTTTTTCTCCAAAATAAAACAAAAATATGACAGGAAATGTGAACACGGTTTGATTAGCATCGTTAATTCTGCTACAGCAATGCCAATGAAACTGGGAATCATTAATTGGTAAGAATGGATGAATAAATGAGTTGTACGGTTGGGTACAAATCTCTCTCTCTCTCTCTCTCTCTCTCTCTCTCTCTCTCTCTCTCTCTCTCTCTCTCTCTCTCAGCAGAAACAAAAAAAAATGTTTTAAAAGCATTTAAGAAATTTTTGTCTAATAGCGTCAATAAATATTTTAAGTTGGCCAGGTCACCATCCACCCATTGAGATACTAACGCTAAAGAGTTATTAGGACCTTTGATTGGCCAGACAGTACTACATTAGATCCTTTTCTGGTCACGGTTTATTTTCCCTTTGCCTACACAAACACCGAATAGTCTGGCATGTTATTGACACATTCTCCTCTGTCCTCATACACCTGACAACACTGTGATTACCAAGTAATTCTTCTTCACCCAAGGGGTCAACTAATGAACTTTTCTTGCTCAGTGGTTATTTTCCTCTTGGTAGAGGTGAAAGAGACGCTTCAGCTATGGTAAGCAGCTCTTCTAGGAGAGGGACGCTCTAAAATCAAACCATTGTTCTCTAGTCTTTGGTAGTGACATAGCTTCTCTACCATGGCCTTCCTATCTCTTGGGTTGAAGTTCTCTTGCTTAAGGTACTCTCAGGCACACTATTCTATCTTATTTCTCTTCCTCTTCTTTTCTTATTTTCTTTTTAGGTTTTATACTGTTGTATTTTGTTTTCCTTTTTTCCTTTCCTTACTAGACTATTTTCCCTGTTGGAGCCCTTGCGCTTATAGCATTCTGCTTTTTCAGCTAGGGTTGTAGCTTAGCAAGTAATAATAATAATGATAATAATAATAATAATAATAATAATAATAATAATAATAATAATAATAATAATAATAATAATAATAATAATAATAATAATAATTATTATTATTATTAAAAAAAGGTTTTAATAATAGTTGTTTTTGGGGTATTAGGAATTTTCAAATTATAATGTTGAATGATGTCATTTAGATTAAAAATTATTCCATTTACACCGTGATTTCTTTTTCCCATCATAAAATCCATTTTCAGCTACTTGAACGTTATTTCAATTTCGTTTTAGTATATCTTTATTTTCTAAAACCATATATATTTCTTTCACGTGGACTTATTCTACAATAAACTTTTCAGGAAGTCCTGCCAATCAAAGTTGCTCAAAGGATGACTTTTATTTTATCTAATTTTTTTTTTTTGGCCAGCCTCCGGAGGATTGGGAAAAAAATACAGAGAGAGAGAGAGAGAGAGAGAGAGAGAGAGAGAGAGAGAGAGAGAGAGAGAGAGAGAGAGAGAGAGAGAGAGAGAGAGAGAGAGATGGTCAAAATTCATGTTGTTCACACATAGGGGATCTGTATAATTACTTATTAACTGAAAACGTCAAAAAAAAAAAAAAAAAAACACTTCAACATACATCCAATAAATAAAATGTTCTTGAAGTAACGTCGTACATAAAAGCCATCTTAACAATCTTCTATACAAGTCTTATTGCCAATGAAGAAGGATAGATCAATGAAGTTGATGTATTAGAAAAGTAGAAAGCCTTTTCCTATCGCGACGGATACAAAAGGAAAACGAGAGAGACGTTGAAAGTGATTGAAATGTGCGACGCAAAGGCACCTTGGGGTGATTTTTGAATGGGGTTATATCGATAACTTTGATCATTTTCATAAACAATACACTATTAAACTGACTTCTTCTGAGGATGTTAAAGGAGATTGAATGAAAGCATGGAAGCTAATGATACGAAAAACACTCGGAAAAATTACTCCACAGATAAGAATGGAACATTTTTGGGCTCAAGCCATGTCGTCCTGATGGAAGGTCCTATAGGGTAGCTTCCTAGGGTATATTACAACTACGGCGATATTCCCAGAGAATTTACCTTAAGGTACCCAGAATTCTAACTCCTGGAGCGAATATCCCTAATGAAAGGGATATCGCGACATATCAGAGGACGTATTCTTGACACGCCACATGGCATTCTGCACCCCGAACAGAGATAACACATCGAAGGGGTCAATCGGCAAGAAAACGAAAACGAGAAAGAAAAAGGGGGAGCCGCTCCGAAGGCTCCCTGCTCTCCCGTTTCGTAAGCGTGCCTGGCGCCAAACCTGGCGCCATCTGCAGTCCTTTTTGCGTAGCTTAACAACTCGGTGTTTTTTCCTATGTTTCTCGCAAAGCTTGGATTTATTCATCTTTTCATGGCTTCTCCAACTTCGTCGGCCTCTGATAAGTTAAGTACCATTTCTTTTATGTATAAATGTAGGCTCTTGGTAAATTTTATAGTGATTAATAGGATTAATGTTTGTTACAAGAGCCGTTGCCTACCGGAGGCGTCATGGACGCTGTCGCTCGCTAGGTATGAGTTTTAGTTAGCCAGAGCGACATTCCCGGTTGTTTTGCATTAATAAATTTTAGCTATTTAGCGTTACATAGGATTTCCTTTCTCGTGCTTTTAGTATTATTTTGGCGAAGTATTCGCCAACTCTGGCCTACGCTAGGCCATGTAGCCTAGTTGTTTGGTCCTAGTACTTTCCTGCATGATTTTGGATTTCCGAGTGTTTTAAAATTTTATTGAAGCTTTAGGCTGTTTTTTATACATTTAAGATTATGTTGAATATTTCCTAGATAGTATACGAGTGAGTTTCGGTGATTTAGGTAATCGATTCTCTTGGTGCCTAGGCTAAGTTGCTTATGGAGCCTTAGTATACTTTCTCATACTCCCCGGTTGCTTTCTTTTCTTCGGAGAAGGTATGCCATCCCTTTCCCTCTTTTTAAGCCTTGGGCTTAACCCTACTGGTTTATCTGAATTAACTTTCGATACAACTATACTGGGGTGTTACTGTACCTCCCTGTTCCAGTAAGTCTGGCTTCAGAGAGGGACAGAACATCAGAGTTTTTTAGTCTGAATCTATGTTTGTCTGGCTTGGGGTAGAGTCTCCCTCGCTGGCCTGACACAGACATAGGAGGCTTAACCTCCTTAGGTCACTGCAGAAGGTTTCTGTACGAGATGATTCCTTCTTTTGTGATCTAACAGACTAGTCCTTGTTGCTGTTCTCGGTGGGAGGATAAGATCCTTTCACTGGGAGTAGCAACACCTTCCTTGCTTTGGTTCAGTGGGGGTTGGTAAGTATTGCTGGCCTCCCTCCTTGGATCTCCCTTAGGCTAAGATGAGTTTTCTTGGCTGCGGGTGATTCTTCACTAAAGCAAGGTTGGTAGGACCCTCTTTTGTCCCTTCCCCCTCTATCTCCGTAATGGCCTAGCCATTACAGTACTGTACGTCTTTCTACATCCAGACCTAGGATAGGTTAGGATGTGGAATTGACTCAGTCTCATGCCGGCCGGCAAGGGTCTTCTCCCTTGGTCCCTCATCCATATCTGCCTGTAGAGCCAGACGGCATTGGTCAGGAAGCCTGAATTAGATTCTCCCCTTCCTTATATGCACTCTTTCGGATTGCCGGGCTTGGAGATAGTTTACGCTCTTATCCCGGCATCCATTCTGTTTTCTTCTAGTGCTGTACCCGACCCGGCTGCCGGCCTATGAGGCCGGCTGCCGGCCTCATAGGCCGGCAGCCGGGCAGTCGTGGTCCTCTGGTTCTTTTGCTGCTGGCCGGCATCGGTTGTTTACCTTTGCCGACCGGCTATTGTCAGTCCTTGTCTGCCGGTCGCTATGAGCAGTGGCCGGCAGCCTGGTACTACCTTGTGTAGTTGCCGGCCGGCAGTCATTACCGGCCGACATTGGCTGTAGCCGGCTGGCAGTTACTGCCGGCCGGCACATGCATTTGAACCAGCGTTCTGCCGCCTTATAGCTGTTAAGTAGTATACTTTAAAGCTAGTTATGGTGTGTGCCGGCCGGCACTTACCTTCTATACTGTACTAGTATTCTTCAGTATAACATATACTGTAGGGCGAAAACTGTAGTATAAGTTTTGGTACAGTACTGTGTGTTCTAACACTTTTGTGTTGTCTTTTTGGTCTATTATCCGGTATTTTAAAATCATACCTGAGGTGTGAGCTACACCTGTTTCCTCTGAAAACTTTTCATTGGTTACTCTAGGAGAGATTAACCATACGATTTTATTATCTGGAAGGCTACAACAATTGGTTGTGAAGGAAACACAAGTGTGTGTCTTTCCTTTCTGATTTGTTATGCTAAACTGTGCATATCCAGTGATACGTAGTTCACTTGATACTCATGGAAATTTCTTCTCTTTACAGGAGGACCATCCGAAGTGCGGAAGTGTTTTCTGCAACGTCCGCAGTAAGAACCTCTGCGGACATGAGTTTTGTAGGAGGCACACAGCATGCGCTGTCTCCACGGGTGATCTCCAGTATTGGGACCCTCAGGTATGTACCGTGTGCACTAACCTGATTACTGAGGCCTTTGATTCCCCTAGGACGGCGGAATCAAGGGATATAGCAAGGGAGAAGCTTCATACCTGGGTAAGGGGCTTCCAGAATAACACCTCTGGACCTTATCTTCCAAGTGAGAAGATGAAGGCTTATCTTTTCCCTAGGGCATCAGCTGATGCAGTGATTCCCCAGCCTCAAGAGGAAATCCCCCAAGTTCAGATCCAGGTAGATGCTGAAGTCGCGGTCGCCTTGCAAGACATCCAGTTGGACGACAGGATGTCTGACGTGTCCGAGAGTCGTGAGGAAGACCTCCTGGCAGGAGCCCAGGATGAAGTTCAAGCTCCACACTTTGTAGAGGAAGAGGTCGACGAGGTGTCGGCTACTCCGGTTCAGATCCCTGAGCCTATTCCCTCAACATCGTCCGCTCTCCCAGTAGAGCTGGGACAGGCCCTCTCCTCCATTATTGGAATGATCCAACAAATGCAGAAGGAGAATCAGGAGAAGGCGGCTGCAATGGAACTGCAGATGCAGAGACTTGCAGCATCACATGGGCCTCAGAAAAGGCTTAATGTGAAAGACCTTCCCTTGTGCTCAGATGCTAACCCGTGGAGGTATGCTGAGCACATGCCGATGACGACTGGAAAGATCGTCATCTCGGAAAAGTTGGGTTCAGTTCCCCTAGAGGAGGTGGAATTCTGGCCCAGCAAGGGGTCTTATCCGGACTGTTATGTCCGGTTGAGGAAAGAACCAGCTTCAAAGGAGGAGACAGAACCGAAGGAGGGCATAGTGATGGACCATGCTAAGGCTTAAGCTTTGCTTTCATCCTCGATGAAAGAGAGGGGCTTCACGAACTCAAAGGTAACTGCATTGAGTAAGAAGCTCCCTTCCTTTGTGTCCTCTCCTGCTAGAGCCTTCCCCTTTTTACAGAAAGGGTTTGCGGCTGTACTAAAAGCAGTCGAGGCCGGCATGACTTGCCCCTCCCTGGATGAGTGTAAACCCTTGTCGCTGGCCCTGCCTATGGACCACAAAGACTGGAAGGACGTCCATCTTACCTTCTCAGTTGGGAAGTTGGAGGCTGATATTGCTGGACGTCAGTTCGGCGAGGACCTCCCTAAGCTGTCTGACTTTCTTTTGCGGAGAGAGCTCGAGACAAAAGAAAGACTGGCTGCCTCAATGTCTCTTCAGACTACTCTTGAGACGATGGCAAGTGACCCCAAGGTCCATGAAATGTTCATGGTAGTGGCCAAGACTCATCTGGGCACAGTGACGAAGGATCTTTATAGCTTCGTCAGGGCGAGGAGAGCTTGTAGGGAGTTCGTGTTCACCTCGGCCACGGTGAGGCACGAGCCAAGGAAACTAATCTCCTCCAACATTTGGGGCAAAGACCTTTTCCCTACCGATTTGGTCAAAGAAGTTGTTGATAAGGCCGCCACGGAGAATAGAAACCTTCCCCAGAAGTGGGGCCTGGCTATCAAAAGACAGTCTTCCCCGGATGAGGGTCCTCAACCAAAGAGGAAGAATATGAGGACCAGGCTACCGTCACGGCCAGCCAAACCACTTAAACAGCAACAGCAACTGCAATTGCCATTGCCTTCAGTGCCCCAGATGGTGGCACAAACCCCGACCACATTCCAGTGGGTACCGCAGGCCGTGTCGACACAGTCCACGACATTCACCCCAACGTTTGAAGGGCAGGCTACTTCTTTTCGAGCAAAGCCTAGAGGAGCAGCCAGAGGCTCGTCTAGGCGCCCTTCAAGGGGAAGGGGATTTAGGGGTGGTCGCGGTCAGGGAGGCAAGACCTCAGGATGGCAGTCCAAGTGAGATGATGCCGGTAGGAGGGAGACTTTGGAATCTTCGGGATCGGTGGACCTTCGATCCCTGGGCCCACAGCCTACTCAAGAACGGACTGGGCTGGAGCTGGTACAGCACTCCACCCCCGTGCCCTCGGTTTTTCCAACACTCCACCCCCGTTCTGGAGGAGTGCATCCAAGAACTGTTGTAGAAAAAAGTGATCCGAAGGGTGAAGTCCATCAAATTCCAAGGGAGGCTGTTTTGTGTTCCCAAGAAAGACTCGGAAAAACTCAGAGTCATTCTGGACTTGTCGCCACTCAACAAGTTCATAGTGAATTGCAAGTTCAAGATGCTAACACTGCAACACATAAGGACCTTACTGCCCAAGAGGGCATATTCCGTCTTCATAGACTTGTCACACGCCTATTGGCACGTCCCAATCAACCGTCGACTCTCCCCCTACCTAGGGTTCAAGCTTCAACGAAGACTATACGCCTTCAGAGCCATGCCATTCGGGCTAAATATAGCCCCAAGGATCTTCACGAAGCTTGCGAGTGTAGCTCTCAAACAATTACGCCTAAAGGGAATTCAGGTAGTAGCCTACCTGGACGACTGGCTGGTGTGGGCAGCATCTGAGACAGAATGCTTGTAAGCTTCCAGTCAAGTGATCCAGTTCCTAGAGTATCTAGGCTTCAAGATCAACAAAAAAAAAGTCTCGACTTTCTCCATCTCAGAAGTTCCAGTGGCTGGGAATCCACTGGGACCTAATGTCACACCGTTTCTCCATCCCGGCGAAGAAAAGGAAGGAGATAGCGGGTTCTGTCAAGAGACTTCTAGATTCTGAAAGGATATCAAGACGCGAACGGGAGAGGGTACTGGGTTCTCTCCAGTTTGCTTCGGTGACAGACCCAGTGCTAAGACCACAGCTAAAGGATGCAACCGGAGTTTGGAGAAGTTATGCATCAAACGCGCGAAGAGATCTGAGAAGACCAGTTCCGCTTCGGCTACGTACTCTTCTCAGGCCTTGGTCCCAAGCCAGACATCTAAAGAAGTCGGTTCTTCTTCAGCCACCTCCCCCGTCGGTGACGATTCACTCAGACACCTCGAAGGAGGGATGGGGAGGTCACTCTCATCGGAAAAAAGTCCAGGGGACTTGGTCCAAGCTATTCAAGACCTTTCACATAAACTTTCTAGAAGCTATTGGAGTGCTTCTTACCTTAAAGAAAGTCTCCCCGCGTCACTTGATCCACATAAGGTTGGTGATGGACAGCGAGGTAGTTGTGAGATGCTTGAATCGACAAGGATCGAGGTCACCATCTCTCAACCAGGTGATGTTGGCCATCTTCCGATTGGCGGAAAAGAAGAAGTGGTACCTGTCGGCAGTTCACCTTCAAGGAGTCCGCAATGTGACAGCGGACGCTCTATCCAGGTTCACACCGATAGAGTCGGAATGGTCCTTAGACGCAGGATCATTCTCCTTCATTCTGAATCAAGTCCCAGAACTGCAGATAGACCTCTTTGCGACGAAAGACAACAAGAAGTTGCCCCTGTACGTGTCCCCGTACGAGGACCCCTTAGCGGAAGCAGTGGACGCGATGTCCCTCGACTGGAACAGATGGTCCAGGATTTATCTGTTCCCTCCTCACAACCTTCTGTTGAGGGTCCTCAACAAACTGAGATCCTTCAAGGGGGGTAGCGGCAATAGTGGCCCACAAGTGGCCGAACAGCGTGTGGTTCCCCCTGGCATTGGAACTACAGTTGAAGTTTCTACCTCTACCAGATCCAGTTCTGACCCAGCGAGTCCAGAAGTCGACTGTCTGCTCTTCATTACAGAAAACCCGGACCCTGCAGCTCATGATTTTCTCTCCCTAGCGGTTAGAAAGCGTTTTAGGATTTCGAAAGCTAGCATAGACTTCCTAGAGGAATATAAGTGCAAATCTACTAGAAGGCAATATGAGTCATCTTGGAGAAAATGAGTGGCCTTTGTCAAGGCGAAGAATCCGCAGGAGATCTCGACATACTTCTGCTTATCTTTCTTCATCCACCTCCATGGTCAAGCTAACACGATTTCGGCGTGTAAGTCTGCTTTGACAAGACCCATTCTATATGCCTTCCAGGTCGACCTCGCTAACGAGATCTTTAATAAAGTTCCGAAAGCCTGCGCTAGGCTCAGACTTTCAGCACCTCCAAAGCCCATTTCATGGTCTTTAGACAAAGTTCTTCATTTCGCTTCTCTGTTGAGCAATGAGGAGTGTGCGTTAAAGGATTTGACACAAAAAGTTATTTTCCTATTTGCACTCGCGTCCGGGGCCAGGTTAGTGAGATTGTAGCCCTCTCGAGAGAGGCAGGTCGTGCTCAGTTCCTGGATGGGGGAGAACTGAACCTGTTTCCGGATCCTACGTTTCTCGCCAAGAATGAGTTACCCACCAACAGGTGGGGTCCCTGGAGAATCTGCCCTCTGGAAGAAGATGCATCTCTATGTCCGAGTAGAATGCCTAAAGGTCTATCTTCGTAGAACTTCAGACTTCAAGGGTGGTCAACTATTCAGGGGAGAAACATCAGGCTCAAATTTATCTCTGAATCAACTCAGAGCGAAAATCACATATTTTATTCGCAGAGCGGATCCTGACAGTACACCCGCAGGTCACGATCCAAGGAAAGTTGCCTCATCCTTAAATTTCTTTAATTGTATGGATTTTGAACATCTCCGTTCATACACTGGCTGGAAGTCTTCCAGAATGCTCTTTTGCCACTATGCGAAGCAAGTAGAGGAACTAAAGAGAACTGTGGTAGCAGTGGGTCACGTCGTTAACCCTACTGTTTAACTCTGCGAGGAACAGTGGTTTTAATTGGGACGATTAATTCCAGGGTGAGTGTGTAGTTACATACTGTACTACAAACTAAGTGAGGGCACTGAGTTGCCCACGTAGACTGTTCCATTTCCAAAGGTGAACCTAGCATAAGTGCAGACATGTGTGCCGAGCGCTTCTAACGCTAATATGATTGATTTGTAATACAGACTTTTATGACTTTGATACCTCGGTATCTTAAAAGTGGCAATAATGTTTTTTCTTTCAGATAAACAAGTTCTGTTTACTATCATACTTATGCTTAAAATTTTGGGTTATCCTCTTCTTATATATATATATATATATATATATATATATATATATATATATATGTATATATATATATATATATATATATATATATATATATATATATATATATATATATATATATATATATATATATATATATATATATATATATATATATATATATATATATATATATATATATATATATATATATATATATATATATATATATATATATATAATTGTTGTTAACCTGTCTATTTATTGTCTGTCAATAAACTTGTTCTTGAGAACCTTGCGTCTCCTTCACCTGTGTCAATTTATTGGTATAATTGAGCATTCATTCTATGTACTTTATCTGGGATAATTCTAATAGATTGTTCCTTTATGCAAGCTATGTTGCAATGGTTTATGCTTTCCCTTAACGGGAGGACTCAATCCCATAAGGGGACGGTGGCGGATTTACAAGTTTCCTCCTATGCTGATAAAAACTTTTGTCCAATACAAGTATTGTGCGGAGAACTGGTCGATATTTCATATTGACGCAGTGGTTCTTTACAAACTATGCTTTACTTAATGTAGGGTGAGACCACTATATTGGCTTGCCTGGTATTCATACATAGGTATATGTACTCTTCGAGACTTTTCCAGAGTCTAGTAGGTCTCTAGGTCTAGTCAGCCGGGAAGAATTACCTCCGTGGAGTACGGCACGTTCTGAGAATCCACAGATACAGTAATGCTCTGGTATACTTCCATCAGGACGACATGGCTTGAGCCCAAAAAACGGATTTTGAGCGAAGCGAAAAATCTATTTTTGGGTGAGATGGCCATGTCGTCCTGATGGACCCGCCCTTCCCTTTCTAAGAAAGGGCTGTAGGACCCCTCCCTACATACAGTATCTATAGCACTTCGTGTATCGCTACAAGGAATACAGATGGCGCCAGGTTTGGCGCCAGGCACGCTTACGAAACGGGAGAAGAGGGAGCCTTGGGAGTGGCTTCCCCTTTTTCTTTCTCGTTTTCGTTTTCTTGCCAATTGACCCCTTCGATGTGTTATCTCTGTTTGGGGTGCAGATTGCCATGTGGCGTGTCAAGAATACGTCCTCTGATATGTCGCGATATCCCTTTCATTAGGGATATTCGCTCCAGGAGTTAGATTTCGGGGTACCTTAAGGTAAATTCTCTGGGAATATCACCGTAGTTGTAATATACCCTAGGAAGCTACCCTATAGGAACTTCCATCAGGACGACATGACCATCTCACCCAAAAATGGATTTTTCGCTTCGCTCAAAATCCGTTTTTTGGTGGGTATTTGATTTTATCTGAGGTGGTTTCTCTGGCACAATAATTCTTCAACAGACGCCCATATGAACTTAGGTTGGTAAAGAAACATGAACCGAAGGGCTTGTGCAAAAAAAAAAAAAAAAATATGTAAAAATGTCAGTGGTTATTGCACTTTGAGTATTGGGTCTTGACGTACTATGTTGTTGAAAAAAAAAAAAAAACAAGAAAGAAATATCAACTTTCGATCTAACTAATGACACTGTCAGCTCCTGTTTATCGACTCTGATATAGCTGGTAAATAAGCGGATCCATTTCATCACTTATTAATCAACATTCTTTATTCTTTTCGATAGCCAACATTACTCTTGTGAAGGAGTCAAAGAATGGATGATACAACAAGTGGTGCTGACATTGAAGCATTTGTGTTTGTGTCCTTTTGTACAGTAAATCAGTGTTTGTATATATGTCTTCCACTAGTTCGTTCACGTTAAATTACTATCATTGCGTATTTTTCCTCGATTTAAGTAACTGGAGGTATATTTTGATGTATTTCTTAATAGAAGTAAATTTTGTGAAATGTATGTTCACAAAAAGAGATGTGACGGACAAGTTTTCCCTCAATAATTAATTATATAACGGAAAAGAGGTAAACTAATTTTTTTTTTCAATTTTCTGGTAATTTGAATTTCTACTCGTATCACTACGAAAAGAAAGAATTAAGCAATTGAATGCGGAATAACAAAATCCATAAAACACAAAATATAGGTCTGTTTTAAACAGTCTGGATTTCACAAGCTGCTTTATATATCTTAGGGATTATAGCACAAAAATCTATACCTTTACGCGAATGTCCAGAGAGTTCGAAATGTCTGACAGGTATCATTTTCAGTTTCACTCGTCTAATTACTGACCAGACTCAATATTTCAATACTCGCAAGCCCCGTATTGAACATACCAACGAGGTGGATAAAATGTGGCTACTTTTACATATTTCCTAAATATTGTGACTTATTCAAGAAACGATGATGATGATGAAGTATGACTAAGGAATAAAAAAAATCAATATTTTTTGTATACTTTAGTAAAACAACATAAAGGTATTAAATCAAATCTTTTATTTTTTAAGATGAAAAACAAATATTTGATATATCCCTCAGCGAAACAACCAAAAATTATTAAAAAAATATATTTTACTTTACGAGGTGGAAAAAAAAAACATAAAGTATCTCTACGAGTGAGATTGCGATGAATCATTCAAGGTTACTTTCTAGACTCCTGCCATTTTCTGCTTGGCCAGCAAAGAAGTCATCAGAATATTTAATTAAACGGTTTTTCTTATATGATTTGGAATTTGATTCTATTTGGGGAAAGAAAACGGAAAGGTTTTAGGAATTTCTGTCAAATGCTTTTAATTACCAAGAAACTCTAAGGATAATGAAAAATTGGCGCTGGGATTACAATAGCAAACTCTCAGGATGAAAAAAAAAAAAGTCACGGTGTTCAGTTTATCAGAAACATTTTACAGATTAATAATAATCCGTAAGTCTTACATTTTCATTCATAACGAAAAGAAAGATACACAAGAAAGGTACACTTCCTCGAAGCATGGCATTCGTTTCTGCTTAGATATAGAATAATTGTTTCAAGGATCGGAATGTAAGAGAAAGAAAATAATTTGTATTTTTGTACGAAATCCAATTCACAATTTAGCATCATTTCCACTTATTAAATCTAAGGTGGGAAAATATACTAAACCCATTACTGGTTAGGTAATTTTAAAACAAAACATATAACATAAAACAAAAATAGAATGAAGAGAGGATCTTATATAAATACAGAAAAAGTGATATATATATATATATATATATATATATATATATATATATATATATATATATATATATATATATATATATATATATATATATATATATATATATATATATATATATATATATATATATATATATATATATATATCGGCTCAGGCCATGTGGTCCTGATGGAAGTTCCATAAAAGTAGCTTACTAGGGTATATTTAACTACAGTGATATCCTCAGAGAATTTTACCTTAAGGTACCCAGAATTTTAACTCCTGGAGCGAATATCCATAATTTTCTCTTATAGAGATATCGCATAATATCAGAGGACGTATTCTTGACACACCACATAGCTATCTTCACCCCGAATAGCGTTAATGCTTCGAGAGGGAGAGTGGCAAGAAGACAAAGGGGAGCCGTTATTAAGGTACCTTTCCTCCCCGTTTCGAATCTGTTTATGACGTCATCAACGACGCCATGTTATTCCTTATCTCGTACCTCTGTAGCTCAGTGATTTCCCCTGTGGTCTCTCGTATTTTTGGATATTATTCAACATTATGATGCTTTCACTAGCCTCTTCACCTCTGGAAAGTTGAGTATTATCTTTAATTTTTATAAATGTAAGCTCTTGCCCGTTTTTAATTGAATCAAAGTGAAATTAACGTATCAAGAGTTGTTCCTAACCGGAGGCGTCATGGACGCTGTCGCTCGCTATGCACGATTCATTTAGTTAGCCAGAGTGATTTTCCTGGTCTAAAATGCTTTAATAAATTTAGCTATTTAGCCTTCGTACTGGGAATTCTTTATATTATGCCGATAGTGTTTATCAGTTTCGGCGATTCAGGTAACCGATCCTTGCTTACGCTAGGCTTCGTAGCCTAGACGTTTTGCTTTTAGTACTTTCATGCATGATATAATAGATTTTCCTAGTGTGATCATTTTATTGAAGCCTTAGGCATTAATTTATACATGTAAGATATTTACTGAATATTTTGCTCTTCCAAGATTGTATACGAGAGAGTTTCGGTGATTTAGGTAATCGATTCTCACCGCGCCTAGGCTAATAGGCTAAGGGGTTTTAGTATACTTTCGCACACATCCCCGATTGTTCTTTTCTCCTCTGGAGGTCTAAGATCAATCCCTTTTCCCTCTGAGTTAGCCTAGGCTTAACCCTAGTTAGTTTTAACTTGAATTGAATTCAGGTAAAACTATGTTAGGGTGTTTCTGTCCTTTTCCTATAAATAGAGTGACTGGTTTTTTGGGCTTGGTCAGAACATCAGAGTATTCTGTCTGTGGTCTGTAGCTGCCTAGCGGATTGAATAGAATTCCTTTGCTAGGTTAGGCTGCAGACATAGGAGACTAGACCTCCCTAGGCCACAGCTGAAGGTTTTTGTACGAGATGATCCCTTCTCTGTGGTTTATCAGACTAGTCCTGTGCTGTTTATCCCTAAGTCGGAAAATAGAATTCTCCATTGCTTGGGAAAAAACAGCCATTCCAGTATTAGTTGCAGGTGGCAAGGTGCTGCCAACCTCTTTACTGTATTGGACTACCGTAGGTTAGGATTAATTTCCTTAGCCACTGGGGATAGCCCTATACTGGAACGGAGTTTGTTAAGTGAGGTAGGGCAAGCTTTAGGGTCAGCCCTTCCACACCTTATAGGACCCTCACCCCTCCCACTCTGTCCTTTGGTGATGGCCTAGCCATCACAAACCCTTGGCCATCGTCCTACATTTGACCCTAGTGCGGGTAGGTTGTAACACTGCCTTAGACTTCTGCCGGACGGCAGGAATGTGCCGGTCGGCAGAAGCCTGTTCTCTGTTGAGAGTTCTTCAGACCTCCCTTGGTTTGCCATCCATATATCTGTTGGTAGAGCCCGGCATGTTATGGATGGATGGAAGCTTGAAAGTTAAATTTTCCCTTTCCACTTGATCCCTCATTCTGGATGGAAGGCAGTAAGGCAGTGCCGTCTTACAGTCCTTAAATCCATGCTTTATCCTTTGTCAGTGTCTAGTACCATCAGGTCCTCATCTGCCAGCTTAGCGGCCGACAGCCGTGTGGGCTAGAGACCTCTGGTTTAAGAAATGTTCGTTGGCCGGCATAGATTGGCATCAGCCGCGGCCGGCCGGCAACTGGCTCCACACCTGCTATTCTGCTGGCTACTACGATTAGTGGTTGGCAGCCGGGGTGCAGTCAGCTGTCGGCAGAGAATGTAGGCTGGCACCCAGAAACCACCGATCTGCTGCCCATTACTTCCAAAGGTAGTATACCTTGGAATTGTACCCAGGTACTAGCCCGGCACTACAGTATATGATTATACAGTAGCCAGCATATTGCAGTATAGTACATAATGCAAGTAAAAAACTACAGTATAGATTATACTGTAACCTAAAATTTCTTCCAACATACGATGTGTTGTCATGTACAGCCTATTGTGAGACTGTACAGTGTAAGGAAAGTGAGTTCTTTCTTTAAAATATATAAATCCCTTATATTAAAACTTCTGGAAACTTGTGTTGAGTTACATTTATATATCCTTATGGGATAACAAATTTCAAAGTTTTTTCTAGAATAAGAATTAACCATAATTTTAATGTTATGGGAGGTCACAGCAATTGGCTGGACAGGAAATACATGTATGTGTCTTTCCTTTTTTTCCTTTCTAGCTTATCTATCCTAAGTGTAGATTAATGTATATATTATCTTTCATATATGCACCCTTTACTATTCATAAATTCTGTCCTATACAAACGCATGCGCATGGGTCGCACTGTCAGCACTCTGTGCATGCGCATAGATAGTCTTCTTGCTTCTCTTGGCACGAGCTGTACGCCTTGCAGAGCACCACTGTTCATAACCCCTTGCAGTATGGAATAAATGAAATCTACGACTCAGGATTTTACTTCTCCATCTCGGCAATCATCTGTCTTCATCTACAAGACATCATCACCTATCACCATGGAGCAGTGACTAAACCATTTAGCATTTTAAGGGAACACCTACCGGAATCCAGCATTTGCATCGAGCCGCCATTGCCCATTTCCCCTTGACTACATGTGGATTTTACAGTGTCTGTGCTTTGTTTGCGAACCGTTCATGCAGTGCCAGTGCAATGTGGTGTTAGTGATTTTATGTTAGTGGGTAATATTTCTCTTGTGTGTCGAGCCCTTCATGCCCATATAAGAACCCCTTTACCCCTACTCATCACGAGAAAGCGAGGTGCATCCACCCTCTTTCATCACCGGAAACGCACTGCCAGTGGCCGCTGCACAGCCTACCCGCCGCTCCTCCCCACCAACCAGGAGCCTTCCCATGCTCCTCCCCTGTTGCCATTTACCACTCTATTTACAGTGATTTTTAAAATAAAAACTGTAGAAAGTCTCTTTTATCTTTTCATCTTTTCATTTAAACTGTGGGTGACAGCTTAAAACGTTTTGTAATGTCGACTACCTCACATCAAGACGAGTCTGGGGATATGCAACATGACCAGGACAATAAAGACCACCAGTTGCCTTCACACACAGGCTCACCAACAGACCGTCGAACCCCACCAGCCTTCTCAACGATGGAAACCCTGCCTTTACTCTCACCACACCTGACTATACCACCTTCAACAGCTACAGGTGGGGAGTTAAGGATCCTTATCAAGTACCTGGAGGAATCTCGACAGGCCGAGTTGGCTACACGTCGGAGAGAGGAGGATCAACGTTGCCATGAGGAAGAACTATGCCGCCAAGAGGACAACCTAAGAAGAGAGGAGGAAGCCCAGCGTTTCACCGCTCTGTTGCAGCTACTCATGGTCAACCCTACCCACCAGCAAGCAACACCACTGGACTCGCAACAACTTCCTACTCAATCCTCAGTGTCTTCAAGTTCCCAGCACCCACTCCCACAGAAAGCCATCGCCCAGACCCCACCGCCCTTACGTCCCGATGCCATATACCAAGTGTTTAGGGAATGGCGTAGACGCTGGATGACTACAGTGTGATGGTGGACCTAGGGACTTTACCTACCAGGAAGCAGCTAATACAACTTCGTATGTGCCTCAGCCTGGAGACTCAAAGAATAGTGGAACACACACTCAACGTGCCACCAGACACAGATCGGAGTGTGGAGGAAGTCTTAAATGTTCTCCAGGAACACATCAAGAACCTGCGAAATGAAGCTTTACGTTGCTGGGACCTGCTTTCCTGCAAACAGAGGGAAGGGAAAAGCTTCAGCGAGTTTTACGTCAGACTGAAGCATGTAGCAGAGGAAATCAACGTCTGTCCTGGCCAGTTTGCAGTTTGTGAGGAAACTCAGCTTAAGATGATCATCATCATGGGAGTCAGAGATGAAGAGCTCACACAAAAACTTATTGCGCTGGACACCTCAGCTTCATATAGCCACCAGGGTCAATGAATGTCGCTCCTATGAGGCCAAAAGGACAGCCACCACCGCTATACGTGGCCTTCCTTCTAAATTGTGCGCTGTTTCCACTTACAAAAAAACCAGAGGACATGGCAGCAAAGGTGCTACTTCTTTCCCAAACTGTAACAGGGACACTCCATGCCTTTCCTGCACAAAGAAGCCCAGCTGCTGACAGCATATGCGGAAACTGTGCCGGCAAGGGACACTGGAATAAGACTTCAAAGTGTCCTGCCAACAAGGCCACGTGTAGACACTGTGGCCGAGTGGGTCACTACGACAGATGTTGCCGACAGCAGATGAATGCCAGGCAGGGCGGCCCACCCAAAGCCACGCCCCCCTCCAGCAAGCCTTCAAATTGTCGCAAGGTTGAGGCCCTTTCCAGAACAACTTGCCCTTCACCGGTACCTGTATCCCTCGACCTCACCTATAAGGGTGAGACATCCAAGATTATGATGCTGCCAGACACAGGAGCTGACGTATCAGTGATGGGTCCTCAGCACTTGGAACTGCTTCAAATCACCAGGAATGAGCTACAACGTTCTGCCACCACAGTGACACTCACAGCGGATGGATCACAGATGACACCAGCTTTAGGTACCCTTAAGGCCACTCTGTCTTTGGCCAACCGATCCTGTCATGCCATGATCCTAGTCCATGAAGGTATCCAGATGCCACTCCTGTCCTACGCACACTGCAAGGAGTTGGCCATCATACCGCCAGACTTTCCACGGCCCATTCTACAGGTCGTTCATGTGAACCGATGTAAGGAGCTACCCCTCCATGCCAACTCGACCCCTGCTGAGGTCCGAGAATATTTCCTTAGAACCTTCCCTCATGTGCTTGTGTCTAAGGAGGACCTTAATGCAGCTCCACTGAGGTCGATGGCAGGACCTCCAATGAAAATTCACCTTAAAGAGGATGCTGTTCCATTCGCCATTAACACCCCACGCCAGATCCCCTATGCTTTCCGCGAACCTGTCAAGATAGAACTAGATTCTATGGTCCAGCAGGGTATCATTAAGCCTTGTGGAGACGAGCCATCGGAATGGTGCCACCCTCTAGTTGTCGTCCTAAAGGCAAAGGGAGTTCGCATCACAGTGGATCTCACCAAGCTGAACACTCAAGTCTCCAGATCAGCCCACCCTTCGCCCACACCCATAGCTGCTGTCCGTACCATTGATACCACAGCCAAATTCTTCCCCACTGCGGACGCTCTACACGGTTACTGGCAGATGGAGCTAGCGGAGGAGGACCGTCATTTCACCACTTTCATTACTCCTTATGGACGCTTCCAGCATTGCCGAGGACCTATGGGCTTCGCTGCCACCGCCGACGCCTACTGTTACCGCGGTGACCTAGCTCTCCTATATATGTGTGTATATATATATATATATATATATATATATATATATATATATATATATATATATATATATATATATATATATATATATATATATATGTGTGTGTGTGTATATATATATATATATATATATATATATATATATATATATATATATATATATATATATATATATATATATATATATATATATATATATATATATATATATATATATATATATATATATATATATATATATATATATATATATATATATATATATATATAATACATGTAACTCATCGTTTACTTTCATTTCATTGAGGTGGTAGAAAATGGTGGAACGCTAGATAAGTTTGGTCAGATGTATTCCATCATCATCTTCACTGTTTGAATTCAATTAAATTGTAATACATTTTATTAGTTTTCTTTTTGTGATTTTTAACAATATTTATTTATGGAACAATTATAAATTAGAGAGAAAAAAAAGTGTTTATGAAACCATATTCAATTGACGTCGAGGATTATAATAAATTTTAAACTAATAATGGAAGTACTGGTGATTTGTTTGTAGATTGGTTTTCTTCATAAAATACTTTCTAACTTCTCTATTTCCATTCAAATCTCTATCTATACGCGATATGTATTTGATGCATAATACTTTGATAGTCATATTCTCTTTTTTTTTTTTTTTCATTAAGACACATTCAGCCGCTACAGCAATGAAGAATTTTTTTTAAGATTTCCGTTGTTGATAACTGAATACAATAAAGATTCACCGGAGATTGTAAGATTAGTTATGGGCTCCTCACTTTACAGTATATATGTGAATCCATTGCATCTCAATTATTTATGCTTTGATTTATATAACTCTAAATGCAGTTTCTGAAGAGAATAGGGGAATGGCAACAGACGACTAAATAGTCATGCTATAGCCAACTGACTCTTTTGCTGTGAAACCTATCGGTATGCAATTACAATCTTCCTTTTTGTTTGACAATTAAATGATATTCTTTATTAGGTAATTTTTTATTGAATTTCACGTAAATTATATCTTTTTAAAGTGAATATTGAGGGTACAGATTTATAGGAAAAATAATCTTGTAACAATTCATTAAAAACTTCACATACCAAAAATCCTCAACTTTTATTTCATCGAATATTTCTTATTTTGTGGTCCTTCCAAAATCAGGAATTCAACATTTTGAGAAGTGTTATGTTTATCATTGCTTAAATAGGACCCGTCCACAAGGCGATTTTAAGGGATTTTTTTTTTTTTTTTTTTTTTTTTTTAGGGGGTTGGGACTTGCATATTCTTTCTATGACAAAAAGAAAATATCTTGGTATAAAATTGATTTGTTTCCTATATTTAGATACTTGAGTCATAATACACTTCTAATTGAATAATGCTTCTCATATGAATGATGGCTAGACACAATGTCTCATGAATATTATATATTTAAAATTGAGTTGAAAAATCTAAGAAAAAAAAAGTAATCTGTATTTTAATGTTTTTTTTTTTTTTTTTTTTTTTTTTTTGAGAGGAAAAGAAACTATCATTCAAAAATACAAAGTGGAAAACGTTTTTTGAGACAGTGTTGGTAACAGGATCCCATTTTCTAAATGAATTAGATTGATTTGACGACTTCGCCCTATCGATGAGGGATCGACCTCAATAATCATTTAGAGAAAAGTGTTCCATTTATTTGTGTAGGCGTCTCTCTCTCTCTCTCTCTCTCTCTCTCTCTCTCTCTCTCTCTCTCTCTCTCTCTCTCTCTCTCTCTCTCTCTCTCTCTCTCATACAAATGAAATCTAAAAGATATAATACCACTCAATATGGTAATTCCTTTACATACAATATAGCTCATACATGGAACAGATTTCCAGCGTATGCAGTAAACAGTAACACGGTGAACAAATTAACAAATAAATTAGACGGGATCATAATATTTTTAAATGTTCAAACTAATTCGCTCTAACCAGTGAACAGTAACACAGTGAACAAAAAAAAAAAAAAAATAAATTAGACAGGATCATAAAATCTTTAAACGTTCAAACTAATTCGCTCCAACCAAAAACAAATGGAATCTCGTCGGATGAACTATAAAGTCTTTTGAAGTGATGCGATAAAAGGATCGCATAAATACAGGGCATGAAAACAGCATTCAGTGATTGGTTAACTCATAAAACCATGGTGATTGGCTTGAGTAATTTTTTGCAGAGCCAACGGACATCAAGAAATAATGTAATGGGAAACTCTACACCTTGGGACACTTAATATCCCAGCACAGCAACGTGTCACTGTAGTGTAGCCATTACTCTATTCTCTTTGGCAATCACTTTGTCTTTCCTGAAGCCATATTATAATCTAAATAAATACACCTATGCAATTACAATGTACCTTATCCATTATTTCATCAATACTAACCTATTAGTATATATTTCTTTGGTAACTATGAAATAACGACCGGAACTAGAGTTTTTTTCAGGGTGAACATAGAAAAGATATGTTTCAAACAATGGTAGCAATCAATTAAATATTGCGTTATGTATAAGTGAATACAGACATCTT
>NC_090736.1:119068613-119093613 GCF_036898095.1 Palaemon carinicauda
TATCCTTCACCAAATTAGATGGGGACGTATGGTCTGAATATTCATCCAACTCAGGCAAGGGTTGTAATTCTGGGATCAAATTGACAGTCACAATCTCATAGCCTCTAAGCAGCATCTCTGGGGTTATGGGACTTAGTGTATGAAGGACCTGATCTCTCAAAGATTCCTTAAATGCAATGGGTCTCTTATTAACCAAACTTCTAACTTAACATATCAAAAATTCAAAATCTGAAGTTTCAACAAGAGAGCCAAGGGAACTAAATCCTTTAAAGTAACTCTCAAACTTAATCTTATTAATGCCATTCTCCTTGAAATACTCATCCGTTTGCGGATCGTTAAGAAAATCAGTTATTTTATTTCCAGCTGCTACAATTTGAGTCCCCAAATCACTAATAACTAACTGGGGTAATCCAAACTCAAATACATGTATCATAAAGGCCCTTAAAAATTCTGATACGGAAATATAACATACCTGCAAATTAATGGCTCTAGTGTACATACAAGAAAAACACAATATCCAAACCTTCCTACGACCATCTGACAGTTTACAATTAAAAGGCCCGCAATAATCCAAATATAGATAACCAAAAGAAGTATCAGAGGGTTCCAATCTAAATAATCTGTATGGAGACTGGTTCAGTCTTACAGGTCTTTGATTGTATCTTTTACAAGTAAATGCAAGAGCTAACAGACTTCTTTACAACAGAAAATATGTGTGGTATGTAATAATGTTTTCTCAATAAATTCAGTACCCCGTAATATCCTATATGTCCTAGCTTTACGTGGACATCCCTAACAATCAATGAAGTTAATGAACTATCTTTAGGTAGTAACACTGGGAAGAACACCCTGTGAGAATTAGGTCTATCAAATTTCCCATGTACTCTCAAAACATTATTCCTGTCAGGGTAGATATTCAGCTGAGAAACTAGGTCAGGGATATCCTTTTTAGGACATTGCTTTCTTTGAAAAAACTCAACAACTTCTGGAAATCTGAGCTTTTGCTCTTTGCTTATAATTTGTTGCAATGCCAGTTCATAATAATTAAAATCTGGGGGCTTTATTTCCAAAGATGAAATAACTGAACTATTTCTAGAAAGGGCAGTTTTCCACTTATTCACTACCATTAAAACTTTAGCATGTACTTTTACTAGTTTAGTCAAGTTAGAAAATCTATCCACTGGAACCAAATGATCTGTTACTAGGTTTTCTGCTGCTTGGTTAACAGAAACGTCAAATTCTTGAACCGGCCCGCTAGGTAATCTGAACCTTAATACCTCTTCCTGAACCTTTGTTTCTTCAAACTGCTCATAATTTGGACCACAACAATAGTTAGTACGGGACAAGACCTTCCTGGAAACCGGACGAGTAATACAATCTGCAGGATTGTTGATACCTGCAATATAGTTAAACAATATTGGAATCTGCTCACATATCCTCTGTATTCGTTCGAGCCTATTATTAACAAATACAGTTCTTTTATTTACTTTATCCAATTTGACAGCACTAGAATGCAGCCAATGAAGAACGACAAGGCTATCTGAAAACAGTTGCAAATCGGTAATATTGATCTTAGATAAACAAAAGTGCCCAGTAAGTTCATCATAAACAGACTTTAGCACTTCACAACCCAAAACCAGTGCTTGAAGCTCTAGAGAGGGCACAGACTTCGCTTTCAGTGATGAATTAACAAACTTATTCTTAGCTATAAGAAAACTCCTCTTGCATGACTCAACCTCTCTAATATAAATAACAATTCCATATATCTAAGTATTTGCATCAACATAACATTCTAATATGTACTCAGAATCCCTTTCACCAACAAAACGATCAAATTTAATGGGTGGTGAAGAATTTGCCTGATTTACAATACATTTCCATTCCTTAAGTTGTTCTCCATCAAGGATTTCATCCCAGTCCAATTTATTAGTTTGCAAATTGTGCAAAAACATCCTGGCTCTGTTCAAAATTGGACCATTGAAATTAAAGATGTTGAAATTGGAAGCAATAGTTTTTAACACACACCTTTTCGTATTAGCATTAGGATCTAACCTTACAGGCAATGTATAAATCTGATCAGAATCCCTTGACCATTGAAGACCCAACAGCTTTACCTCATGAGGAGTTTGGCCGGATCCTTCCCTGTCAATAACTTCTTGTAATGAGGGATCATTTGTAACAAACTGTTGCAAGGGAAATTTATATTTCTCAAAAATGGAAGGCAAAACTTTGTAAACTTCATTCAACTTTTCCCCTGAACTACAAGTATATGCTCCATTGTCCATATACAACAACTGATACAAAAGCCTCTTAACATCAGTCAAATTAGGATCACAATCATCAACAACTAATATATAATATAATGACAACATCAGTATCGTTGGACTACAACGTAGCCCAAAACCTATCTTATATTCTTATATGCTACCAATGTAAAGTCATGTTTAAACACATTTCTATACCAAAAAAATAGCAACTTGCTTTGATCTTCCTCAGTTAAGGCAACCTGATTAAAGGCCTTTTTGATGTCATAACAGAGCAACTTAGAGCCAAACCTTAAATTCATAAATGCAGTACTCAACTTCTGATTCAAATTAGGACCAGGGTGCATGGCTTGATTGTGAGTAACTATCAGAGGTCTACCGTCTACACTTTCACCTAAGTTTGACATGAACACAACTCGACACTTTGTGGTTTCCTTATCAGGTCTAAAGATTGGCATGTGAGCTAGGAGGCTAGCCTCAGGATGCTTTTCAAGGAATTTTTCCACATTTGGAATTCTTTCAATTATGCCCATTTCTATTTGTTCTTGAATAACATCATCAACCATACTTAGGTGTTCAGGGTTTCTTTTCAATTTCTTAAAATTAGAAGCTAGTATTCCCTTACTCATATTGATGTTTTGCCCCAACAAATGAGATGTCCTCTGGTTCCACATTAATGGCATGGTTAGGCGACCCTCATCATTTATTCTAATATTAGACAAGGTATTCTTAACCAATTCGTTATTCAACTCCGAATCTTCCTCATAAGATATATTTTCATAATTGAGAACTTCCTTCACCTTTTCATCTAGAGCTCGATCGGCTATTGCATTTAAGACCTTATTGGACTGTTTATTAACCTTTATAATAAAATTAGAATCCTTGTCATTTACATTATCTTGCCATTCATCTAATACGCATTCCCTAGGCTGAACACATAAGAAACTGGCAAGTCTAAATTGAACCTCATTCTTCAAAGTAGGAATTTCATCAACAACTTTAAATGCCTTACTGGCTTCTCCCATAAACAATATTCCTACAGGAGAATCTAAGTAAACTAAAGGATTGATGTCACCAAACAATTTAGCTGTGGTCAACAAACAATGAGCTGAACTGGTTCCCAACACAAATTTCACATTAGATATCCTATCACTGTTCAAAAGTTGATTATCTGCAATGACATATCCTTTCTTTTTAAATGCTTGAGCAAGTTTTGATAAGTTGGGGACTAAAATGTCAATTCCAATATTAGGTACGCAAATAGCCTGAACTTTATAATTCTTATCCCCAATATCTAAATCAACAGCCACTAATTTTGTTTTATACTTCCTAGAAGCATTAAATCCATTTACTTCCACGCTGATACCATCACAAATAACCTCACAGTCAAGTTCTGTGGCAAGTTCAGATGTAATAAAATTCCCTTGACAACCGCTGTCCTGTAAGGCTCTAAAGATTTCAGCTTTTGATTTACATGTAAATGTAGGTAAAGCCATATCACCCATAAAACTAGTCACTGATCCTGCAATCAAAGCACTGCCATTCTTAATCTGCACAGTACCATCCTTATCAACTTTTGATTTGGCACCTGTTTTCGATTCTACTCTGCTGACCTTTTTTACCTTTGGCTCTTTCGTACACAAATAAGAAAAATGCCATTCATTACATTTGAAGCATCTTTTATGAAATCTGAAAAAACAATTATTTGCCAAGTGTCCCTGTCCACAACACTTTAAACATCTACCCAGTTCTACAATACGTTCCAATTTCTTCTCAGGAGTCCTGTAAACTTCACATTCCGAAACCTTGTGCAAGGGATAATCACTGTTACAACATAATAAACAACCCCTTTGAATATTCCTCTTATCAACAGAGATTGCTAGATTAGTAGAGCTCACCTTCTCACATTTTTTCTTAACAATAGTCTTTGAATGAGCTTTGGAATCCTGCAGATACCTATCTGAAGCTTCAAAGAAGTGCTCCTGTATGTCTTCGAAACTAGGTCTGACATTATTAGTGATACTAATCAAATGCTGTTTAAAAGTCTCATTTAAGCCTTCCCACACAAAATACTGAGCAAAGTCATCACCATTCATCTTTAACAACTTCACATTTTCTATTAATGATCTTACCCTTCCAATATATGAAAAAGGATCATCTGATGACTTCAGTGTAAGCTCGGAAAACATCCTTACAGTATTATATTTCTGTAAATCAGTGGAAGCAAATGCACAACTTAGTAAATTCTTTGCATCCTCATATGAATGACTACTCAGTTCAAGAGAATTAATCAAATATTCTGCTCTCCCATGTACTTGTTGTTTTAACAGCAAAAACTTATCTCTATTGGAAAACTGTTGTTGCTCTGAAACAGATTCAAACTCCTGGAAAAACCTATTGATATTTTCGTCAGGGCTACTGTTAAAAGTGGGCAGGGGAATAACAGGATTCTTCAACAGACTTCTAGAACTGTTATCACTTGCAACATTTGGTTTATCCTCCAGAATAGCTAACATTTCAGTAACTTTATCAACATATTGCTCACAAATACTAAGTTCTACTGAAAAAGCTTCCTCATTCATACTTTCAGACCACTTCGCATCTGTAATTTTGTGATCATAATCCTTTACTTTGGCTAAAATACCTTTTAATTTTTCTCTTTTTGCAATTCTTTGCACCCTAGACAGACTAGTAAAACTGTCCTTACTACCATATTGTTTTGTAATGCTACCACGTAGGTATTTTCGTGTATTAACTAAAACATCCAATGAACTAATTTTCTTTGTTTTAATTTAAGAATCACAGAACAAAAATAAACGAGAAAAGGATAAAGCAATAAACTTAACTTTACAACTCAAGAGTGCTCTATCCAATAAGTCAACCCCTCCTTCACCAATTCGGTAAGTTTCTCGAGTCCTTTGGTATTTAAATGAACTTCATCAGCAAAAAATGCCTTATTGTCTAGTTTGGATTTTCCATCAACTCTAAATAAAAAATCCTTCAATTTGAGCTTATAAATAAACCTATTTAAGTATTTCCGCTGATAATGGTAATCTATTCCGGTGGGACACTGAAATCTGTTACCAGCTGAATAATACCTTTGCTCAATTTGACTGGCAATGATCTTAGACCTAGGCAACCAGCTACGTAATTTTTGGTAAAATTCAGAACAATGCAATTTTACAATATCCAAGCTTACTCGAATACTAATATCATTACCACCCAAGAAAACAAGAACAAAATCTGGGTCATATGTCTTTAAGTCTGAAATAAATCTATCATTTGCAACCAAGGTTCTAAACTTAGCCTCACTATAACTAAAAAATTCACACTGAAAATCAATATCATTAATTTTCAAATTAGAGGGAAAAACTCTTTGCAAATGCTTAACATAAGAGTGACCTACAAGAGCTAACTTCATACTGAAATACGGGCCGCCCCGGAGTTCTGCCGCAATGCACGACTTCAACTAACACTATCATCGAAACCAACCAACTTAGCATAGCCCCACGTTGGGCGCCATCTTGGAAAAACTTTGAATGTAAATATTTTATTCCAACAGGTAGACAACTAAGTTGGTTGGGATAAGAAAAATTCGCTATACTAAAATATAAATTTTATTTCCTCTTTCTATCACGATGAATTAATATGGTCTTCCTTAATAGTTGTTCCCAACCCACTGTTTACCAAGATTTCCTGAGAGTACAAAAAAGTTACCTTCATTAGACAATGTACCAAAAAAAATAAGGTGGAATACTACACACAAGCCCAAAATATGAAGAAAGACTATGCAACAACGTGTGTAGTAACAGGGAGCTGTCTCAACACACTAAACAATACTGAATAAAAAACATAGTTTAACTCGAAGACTACAAACATTGTATTTCACCCACTTGAAGAAACTAAGTTTAAAAACTCTAGAATTTCTTAAGGCTAACTGCTAAGACACCGAAGTAAATTATACAAAACATTTAGCTTGAGATGATCGGTATCATTAATGACCAACCTTATAAATCATCCTTGGTGCTTCTTGGTTGATCTCGACGTTTAGTACACGAATAATAGTCGGCAATAGTAGCTTTCGTCCGGGGCGGCGCTGATGGCTTTATTCTTCCATGTTAAAAAGAACAATCCCTTTATACGCAATTAAGGGAAACAGCATATCCAGTTGGTAATCAACGTGAAGACGTACAAAATAAAATGCCACCCAGTATGAGAGCGTTGGTGTCTTGACGTTTACTCTCTCAACGCCTCACTCCAACACTGCCTTCACTTTTTGCCTGCCTTGCGTCGTAACTTTAATTTACCCAAAACAACCGTAGTGTGGTTGTTCTCCTGTGGATAGCAAAAACAAGAAACAGTATCTATTTCTTTCATAATTCCAAGGGAATGGGAGGAAACCAATTCAGATGAAATAAGGTGGTCAAATACCGATCACAAACTTATGAATAAACTTCAGTTTCCTCGCATTCAACCAAAAGAAACAATCGTGATAATATATTTTCTAACAATGACTCAGCTGAAGGTTATTGAGAGAGCAGCTCTCATAGCCGATAGGCTTAATGAATATCAAGATATTTTAGGTAATTCCACTTGGGTTATTAGAGATAATATCTCCGTGAAAGATTTCTTACGATTAATGTATTTAACTTGCATGACACTTATGTTGCCTGAAGCTTTAGTGCGGTGTTTTGATAGAAAGTTAACGCCAGCAAGTACGGACTTGGATATATATAAACAGATAGAGAAACACATGTCTAAGTGCCCTTATCTTGATCCCATGTTAACCCAAGATTTTGCAAAAAATTAAACAAAGCTACAACAAGTAAATGTAGTTAATAATAGTCAAGTTGCGGGAATGACGTGTTATAATTGCAAACGTCAAGGTCCCTTGATTGCGGACTGCAGAACGAGATTCTGTTTGATAAATAATATTTCGACTCATTCATATAGTCAGTGCTACTCGCGTAAGACACAACAGAATCCTAGAAATACACAGTCAATTCCACAGTCAGTTCCATATGGAAATAAAAAGAAAAATCCTCATTTCAATAAGAAGAAACAACCAAACGTCAATGTAGTTCAAAATCTGAAACAAACAAACAGTTCTTCGAATAACGCTAATACTGCGTCGTCAAACCAGACCTCGCAATGTCAGACTAATTTTCAGAACGTGCAGAGCAGAGCAAATACCACATAATTAACTCCAGTGGGGAAGAGAGTGATGTTGGGTCAAGGTCATTCATGTCAACATCAGTAGTATTGAATAATCAATTTAATGTTTTATCAGATCATTGTGAGGCAATAGATTTTCCTAAGAAACACACGGCCGAATTAAGTAAATCAGTGCATGCTCCCGTAGATTTGCAACGAATTCATACAATAATAAGCCAAAATGAGTTACGACCAACATTATATGCTGTAAATTTAGAACACAGATCATTTACATTATTTTTTGACTCTGGTATTCCATGTAATATCATGGATTTGAAGACACGTCATTTGTTGTTTTCGAACTTTGCAATAGAAAAATCTAGAGTAAGACTCTCAAGTATGGAAATAAATGAATAAAATGTAATAGGTATAACTCATGTTCAGTTCAAGGTCGGTAAGCGCACGTTTGCCGATACATTTGTTGTTGTACAAAACATTGATATGTATCCAACTGTAATTATAGGATACCCATCTATGGGCAATCAAAACATTATCTTAGCCCCTGCCAAGCACGGCGTGTATATCAAAGGAAAATTCTATAAGTCTTCTAATACCTTAAAATCAGTTTTGGATAAAAAGGAGACGACAAATAAAACAGTGACGTACGTTGAAGAACCAATAACTTGTCTCACTAATAAAGAAATAATATACACGACCCAACAGAATTCTCGTTCACCCGTAATATCATCTTGCACGCAATCTATCGAGCCGAACGTACCTTCGAATTTAATAGTGCAAGTAAAGAAAACATTACCTGAATCTGAAATATTAATCCTTTCCGACACTTTGAAAACTAACGGATTGACTGTCACACAAGCTATTTATACAGTAGGCTCACATCAACAATGTAATATTGAAGTCTGTAATCATTTAAATACTGCTTTAGTAATTCACAAAAATCAACATATCTTGGATGTAGAAGTTTATAAACATCGTATTCTTACTGTTGCTGAAATCAATCATGCTCAATCAGTTACGTATGAATCCCTTTTGCAATCTATTAAAAATAAAATCAATAAAGACATTAAAGACAAAGAAATTCAGCAAAAAATATTTTGGACTTTTAACTGATTATCATGATGTTTTTTCCACTACGGATGGATCCTTAGGAAAAACAGATGTGATTGAGCATCAAATAAGGTTAAAGGACAAGCAAAAAATTATCTATGGACCCTCGTACAGACTCCCTATGAAATTCCAGAATGAAATAAATGATGAAGTATGTAAAATGCTAGAAGAAGGAGTCATTAGGAAATCAAACAGCCCTTATAATTTTCCAATAATAGTTGTACCAAAAAAAGATCGAACATGGCGTATCTGCGTAGACTTCCGTCGCCTAAACAAGGAGACGACCCCTGATTAATTCCCAGTGCCATGTACTGACGATATTTTATCTTTGATAGGTCAGAATAAATATTTTACCAGTTTGGACTTACTTAAAGGCTTTCACCAGATATCATTAGAAGAAAATAGTATCCCATACACAGCCTTCAGCACAGCCAGGGGACATTATGAATTTTTACGGATGCCTTTTGGTTTACGTTGTACTCCCATAACATTTACAAGAACGATTAACATAGTGTTTTGAGACTTGCTAGGGGATATATTGCATGCCTATATGGACGACCTTGTAATCTTTTCCAACACCTTAGAAGAACATCTATGTAAATTAGAACTAGTACTACAGAGACTAGGACAACATAACTTACGGGTAAAGATTAGTAAGTGTGAATTTTTTAAAACAGAATTACTCTATTCGGGTTTTACGGTGTCAAGCCAAAGTCTTAAATTAGTCCATGATAAGGTGTCGGCTATCCATAACTTTCTGATACATACTAATGTCAAGGGAATACAGCAATTTCTGGGTTGTAGTGGATATTACAGGCGTTTTATACGCAATTGTTCAATAATGGCCGCTCCCTTAACTGATCTTACGAAAAAGGGCTAAGATTTTATATGGTCTGAGCAGCATCAACAGGCGTTTAATGCCTTGAAAGATGAACTGTGTAGTTCTCCTATCTTAAAATTTCCTGACTTCGGTGAGGGATTCTTCATTGCAACAGATGCCTCAGACTTAGGAGTAGGTGGGGTATTGCTTCAGCAATATGAAAAAAAAATTTCCCGATAGCTTTTTATTCTCGAAAACTGAGAACTTCCGAAAGTAAGTATGCAGTAATAGACAAGGAAGGGCTAGCTATTATTAATTCACTAGTGCATTTTAAGTTCATAATATACAGTTATCCCGTTAAGGTTCTTACTGATCATAAACCACTAACCGACTTCTTTAAAGGCTTCAACCACAGCCACAAACGAAATCGGTGGCATTTGATCATTCAAGACTTTGGCGCGAGAGTCGGGTATTTACCTGGGAAAGCAAATATCATTGCTGATGCATTATCACGCAACCACGTGTCATCTTGTACAGAGCCTTTAGCTGAATTAATAGATATATCAGCATCCATGCCTATTGTTAAAACGATATCTGAACAAGAAGATTTGGGCTGGAGTGCTGAATTATTACAGACTGAGCAAAGAAAAGATAAAAAATTAGAACAAATTATAAATGCTTTGAAAGGCTATCATAAGGAAAAGTAATATATAAAGTATAAGCAGCAGAATTATATCAAAGACAATATTCTGTGTAGGACCGTGACAAGGAAAACCCGCAATACACCACATGTAACTAACGACCAGGTAGTGGTACCAATCTCACTTATATCCACTGTCCTGAATTGGTTGCATGCAAATCCATTGCATGGACACCCGGGGTTCTCATTAATGTCACAGAAAGCCAAATCATTGTTTTATTGGCATACGATGCTTACAGATATATAAAAAGAACACATAGCTAATTGTCGCACATGTCAGGAAAACAAAGGGCTTACGAAAACACCTATCAGCCTAAGGGCTTATCCCGTGCCCAATCAACCCTTTGAAAGGATACATTTAGATTTATTAACAGGATTTTATGAGTCAGACAGAGGAAATAAGCACTTCTTAGTAATTGCAGATGCTTTAACTCGATATACAGAACTAATAGCGCTTAAAACTAAAACTGCGATTAAATACACTAGGAAGTTTTACGAGTGTTACATTTGTAAACATGAAATTCCACATATGATAATCTTAGACTCGGGAGGAGAATTTAATAATCACTTTCATATTGCATTGTGTGAATTCCTTAGCATAAAGAAAATAAATACCATGATATATTGCCCAGAGTCGAATGGGTTAGTGGAAAGAGCAAATAGGAAGGTTTTAAATATATTAAGAGTAACACTAGGGCGATCACACCCCAACTAGGATATTGCAATACCTGCGGTACTGAGTACTCTGAATCATTCATATCATAGATATCAATTAAAATGTCACCGCACGAAGCATTGTATGGTAGCCCAGTTAGAACGCCTTTCCATGTATTAACGCCTACAACTAATCTATCAAATCCCTTAAAAGATTGTATGAATGCAAGCAAAAGTCGTTTTGATATCCTTCGAAAGAATTTAGGAGAATCAAAAATCATAATGAAAAGGAATCATGATAAAATAGCGAAGCCAACTAAAACATATGCTGTGGGTCATAATGTATACATACAGGTAAATGTACGTAAAGGACTCAATTATAAACTAACACCTAAGTTTGAAGGCCCATTTAACATAAAGGAAACATTAACGGCCAATAGGTTTAGAGTTAAAAACGTATCCCAACCCACTGATGAGAGAATCGTACCATTGGCTCACATAAGATATTAAAATAAAAGTGAAAAAAGTGAGACAAAGATTTTTATTTTTTTTATTTTTGTAAACATTATATGTTAAAAGTTTTTCTTCTTAATACAGGAGTAATTACATATATTTTTCTGGTTACAGGTTTCTAATATGAAGTTTTTATTGTCCGGAGTGATATTGTTCGCTCAGACATTTTTCTCGTGTGGGATGAGCTCTAAAACTAAAAGTATAGATTTTAAATATGGCACTATAGTTGAAAGACAAGAAGACGTTTTTATTACATCAAGTACATCAAGTAACGTAGTTGTTGAAGTGCGTATGCAAGCATTTGTTCTCCCACAGAATAACATCACTAGCTTAAAGAGTGCCATTTCAAGGTTTGCTGTTTCATTAAATGAAATGCATAGAAGACATTTTCCTTTTAATACAGAGACTTCGCTTGCATCGACACTAAAAGTTGCAGAGATGCTATCTGACGACTTGCAAAATAAGACTTACGAGGAAGAGTCTTTGGCTCGTGACCTTTTGATGTGGACTGTAGGACACGATAATCTTGAGAAACGTAACCCGTTTGTTTTTGCTGCACTAAACATCTTTGGTTCTATTGCAAGTTTAGGCTTAGGAATTTACAATCGTCTCAAGATTAGTAATCAAAATAAGAAAATTGAGTTCTTGACTCATGAAGATGAATTGTTTATGTCAGAATCAGTTAGCTTCAATCAATCAAATTATGAGTTTGGTAAATGAACATTCTAGTAATAGTAGTCAGATTATGGAAGTACAGGATTTGTTGGCAACATTAACGTATTATGATTCAAAAATAGATCTTATACATAATAGAATTACACATTTCATTGAGAAATCAAAAGACTATGTGGAAGCTATCACGTTAGCGACTAAAGGTGTACTGTAACCCCATTTGTTGCCAATAAGAGACTTAACATTAATTGTGGAGAACGGACGGGAGAAATTAGGTTATATTCCTTTGTTAGACGCACGTAGGTTAGAATTTTATTACTACCTAATTACAGTAAGCGTTGAAAATCACAGGATTATGATTACAATTCCCATTGATTCTTCCGATGCCTGGCAATCTTACAGGATATCACCATTTCCGACTTTCCTGATTAATCACGCAAATCCAGTAATATCCTGTTTGACAGGACACGTATTGATATCCCTAGACAAGGAAACATATACGGTTATTAAAGACTTAAATCAATTAACTCACTGTTCAGATGCAATGGATAAAAAAATATGTACAGCTGACTCATTTGAATTCTATAAAAATGGATTCATGCGAGTTAGGTATAGTGCTAGACGGTGCTCTCTCCCATACAAATAAAAATTGTCTGGATAAGCTTTATCCCTTTGACAATAATAAGTTCAATTGCAGACTGAACAACGGCTCGTGGATACGATACGACAAGGCCGGCTTCAATGTATCATGCCCGGACGGATCCACGTCCTATTCCCAAATCTTCGTTTCAACAGATGGTTGTATCGGGACGTCCCCGAATTTCATGGTGCATGGAATCAAGACTATCATCAAAGAACGAGCCTACTTCGCAAACTTCACGTGGTCAACAACAATTCCATCTTTACCTCTCCCATACAATGCACATGTGGCTAAGCGGTTAATGAAATTGACCGAGATGGACCACCTGACACCGACTTATGAAGAACGTCGATTCTACATACTACTAGCAGGAATTAGTGTTACGGTGATATTTATCGCTGTTAACATTCTTGTTTGGCGTAGGTTAAAGAGAAATAGTATCGAAATCGAACAAAACGTTTTGCCATGTCCAGATAAAACTCCTTATTTAATTCAATTTAAAGCCGTTCCAAACTGGCCCCTTCATTCGTTCAAAGGAGTAATATCGTCTTGGAAAAGTGTTGTGCACGAAAAACAGATAGTATGCTAGTAATATGTAATAGAAGAGGCTATAAACCATTTGTATTTAAAAAAAAATTTAAAAACTTTTTAAAAATAAATCATTTTTTTCAGCACCTAATAAAATATATAAGCCTAAATGTTAAAAAACAGAATCTATGGGCATCTAATAAAATATATAAGCCCCATATATATATATATATATATATATATATATATATATATATATATATATATATATATATATATATATATATATATATATATATATATATATATATATATATATATATATATATATATATATATATATACGAAACCGTAGTACGTGTACGTACCAGGAATTCCTGTTTGTGCAATAAAATTGTATCTTTACCAAGGTACCAAAAATTTTTATTAGTTACCGTATTATAATAATCTATGTTTTTGACAAAGGTAACAACTATTCTTTAACATAGTTACCGAATCATATGTATATCAGTATTATTTTTTTGGTACCATATAATCGTTTGCTAGCAATGTACCATATATGTGATCTGTATTTATCATGCATTTTTTCTTTGTTTTGGCAATATTTGTTAAGTATGCGTTATTTTTTTTTAATGTTCCTATTTGATCATTCGTCCTCATTTGCTTATGGCTAAAGTTAAAAAAGAAAAATAATAAAAATAATATATATATATATATATATATATATATATATATATATATATATATATATATATATATATATATATATATATATATATATATATATATCCAGTCACACTCCTAGTAAACATATTTTGACGTATTTAAAAATTTAGGTAGCTGACTGAGCTAATGTAATATATTAGATATTACTTGTTTAAAACACTTGACCTACAGGTCGTTGTGGAAGTAAGAGAAGTGTGAGAACTGCCATAGTCATATTCCAAGCAGGATGCAATTGCCAAACCTCAGCAATGTAACATTTTTCATCAAGAGTAAACACAACCAAGCCCCATGAGAAAGAAGTTGTCTGTGAGAACGGAACAAGTATCTTCCGGTATAAATGTTGTGTTTACTATAACTCCATAAATGCTGAGATATCTGTGTAAACTTTAGTATGAAATTGGATATTTGTATCAGTTCACTTATAGATGTCATACGGAATGGTCATCCGACCAAACCATCTATACTCCTGTGGTGGAGATGTTAACACCGTTCTTAAAGAATAAACTATTTTAAAGTTAACTTCTTACACTTTACTTGAAGATGTAACATACCAACTGTAATATATAACACATTTAAGATGACATTTGAAGAGAACCCAAATGTGTGTTAACAACAGTAGTACGCCAATATATATATATATATATATATATATATATATATATATATATATATATATATATATATATATATATATATATATATATATATATATATATATATATATATATATATATATATATATATATATATATATATATATATATATACGAAACCGTAGTACGTGTACGTACCAGGAATTCCTGTTTGTGCACTAAAATTGTATCTTTACCAAGGTACCAAAAATTTTTATTAGTTACCGTATTATAATAATCTATGTTTTTGACAAAGGTAACAACTATTCTTTAACATAGTTACCGAATCATATGTATATCAGTATTATTTTTTTGGTACCATATAATCGTTTGCTAGCAATGTACCATATATGTAATCTGTATTTATCATGCATTTTTTCTTTGTTTTGGCAATATTTGTTAAGTATGCGTTATTTTTTTTTAATGTTCCTATTTGAACATTCGTCCTCATTTGCTTATGGCTAAAGTTAAAAAAGAAAAATAATAAAAATAATATATATATATATATATATATATATATATATATATATATATATATATATATATATATATATATATATATATATATATATATATATATATATATATATATATATATATATATATATATATATATATATATATATATATATATATATCCAGTCACACTCCTAGTAAACATATTTTGACGTATTTAAAAATTTAGGTAGCTGACTGAGCTAATGTAATATATTAGATATTACTTGTTTAAAACACTTGACCTACAGGTCGTTGTGGAAGTAAGAGAAGTGTGAGAACTGCCATAGTCATATTCTAAGCAGGATGCAATTGCCAAACCTCAGCAATGTAACATTTTCCATCAAGAGTAAACACAACCAAGCCCCATGAGAAAGAAGTTGTCTGTGAGAACGGAACAAGTATCTTCCGGTATAAATGTTGTGTTTACTATAACTCCATAAATGCTGAGATACCTGTGTAAACTTTAGTATGAAATTGGATATTTGTATCAGTTCACTTATAGATGTCATACGGAATGGTCATACGACCAAACTATCTATACTCCTGTGGTGGAGATGTTAACACTGTTCTTAAAGAATAAACTATTTTAAAGTTAACATACTTACACTTTACTTGAAGATGTAACATACCAACTGTAATATATAACACATTTAAGATGACATTTGAAGAGAACCCAAATGTGTGTTAACAACAGTAGTACACCAATATATATATATATATATATATATATATATATATATATATATATATATATATATATATATATATATATATATATATATATATATATATATATATATATATATATATATTTGGGCTCAAGCCATGTCGTCCTGATGGAAGGTTCCTATAAGTAGCTTCCTAAGGGATATTTGACAACAGTGATATTCCAGAGAATTTACCTTTAGGTTTCCAGAATTCTAATTCCTGATGCAAATATCCTTAAATTTCTCTCAAGGATATCGCGTAATATCAGGGGATGTATTCTCAACAAGCCACATAGCAATCCCCGAATAGCGTTTACGCTTCGAGGGGGAAAGTGGCAGAATTAGAAGGGGAGCCGTATCAAGGCTACCCTTAGTTCCCATACTACTATTGAGTATCACAACAGCGCCTTATCTCAGATGGCGGACATTCCTAATTCTCTAGCGATTTCGCATAGTGGTGTTCCCTGTTGATATGACAATTTTGATCTTTTTTCAAGGATTTTTATGCAATCTCCAGCATATTTTGCCTCTGGAAAGTTAAGTATTGATTTTTTACAATGTATGTAATTTAGACCCTGTTTCACAGTAAAATTAGAGTAATTTTTTGTGAACATGAGCTAGGCCTGTTACCGGAGGCACCACGAGCGCTGTCGTTCATTAGGCATGTGTTATTTAGTTAGTAGAATGATATTCCCGGTTAAAATAGTGTTAATAATTATGAAGGCTATTTAGGCAATTCAATACTTGTAAAGATATCTGTATGCATAATTTTTCTTTTTGTATGTCGATCGTATATGTCAGAGTTTCGGTGATTTAGATAACCGAGATCACGTCTTTCCTGGGTAATCTAACCTAGGCGATATAGTATACTTTCGACATTTCCCCGGTTACCCTCGTGTATTGGTTTACTCATCGGGGATTGATATTTCCTAGAATTATTATATAACCGATACTCGTCTCTAGTAGAGATTTAAGGGTAATCTCTCCTCTTTCTGAGTGTAGCCTTAGGCTACAACCATAGAGTAGTTATTCTTCTGAGGCCTAGGATGGCGCCAGCACTGGAACTCTGTTTCTCCCTTGTTGAGAGGAGGCGTCATTGCAGACCCTAGGTTGGAGAATAGAAGATTCTCCTGCCACCTATGATGGCGCTGATTACTGAAACAGAGTTACTTAAGTGTGTGTAGGACTGGCAGCCTTGCCGGCTCCTTCCACCCCTCAGACAGGACCCTTTTCCCTCCCCCTCTGTTCTTTTATGATGGCTGAGGCACTGTCTTTCTTTGAGCCGTCGCCTGCAACCTCTCCGTTGCCAGTGGATTGCGGGGGCCGGCCAGACTCCTTTTCTGCAGCTGTGCCCAGCTGCCTGGGGCTATGCCAGCTGCCGGTAGC
Organism: Palaemon carinicauda; assembly: GCF_036898095.1. Classification (NCBI taxonomy): domain Eukaryota; kingdom Metazoa; phylum Arthropoda; class Malacostraca; order Decapoda; family Palaemonidae; genus Palaemon; species Palaemon carinicauda. The sequence goes on from NC_090736.1 coordinate 119,085,636, forward strand.
CATGATATGGCCGGTGACCATGTGTTATACAAACTGTCGGTGGCTATGCAAGCTGCTGGTAGCCATGTCATCTGTCGGCGGCTGGCGGCTGCCAACAGCCATGATGGCTGTGGGTGGGAAGTCCCTTCTGTCACCAAGGTTCTCCAGTCCTCCCTTGGACTGCTGGCCACAAGTTCAGTTGCCGGGGTATTAGCCTGGCTGGCAGTAGGCCGGCGAGACAGGCACAGAGAGGTGCTGACTCGGCCGGCAGTACGCCGGCTGTACTTGTGCTACCGGAGGCTAGTCTGCCCGCTATGTGCAGCTTGGACCTTACCGGTGTTGGTACTTCTGGCTGGATGGATGCCTGAATGTTACATTCTCCCCTTCCACTTGAATCTTCTTTCTTGAAAAAGGCAGTAAATTAGACTTTTACATCCTTAATTAGTGTATACATACACAGTAATAAGGCAGGCTTTACTCCATGCTGTCTCTCCCTCTCTCTTTTAGATAGCATGCTGGCTGTGCCAGCAGGGACTAGCTATGCCGGCTATATGCTGGCTGAATTACAATACATGTTTATAAAGGAAGTCAGTATAATTGCAGTATAGGATGTACTGCAGATAGAAAAACTTTTGTATATATTATACTGGTAGTTATTTTCCAATATATCTTGGGTATCCTTGCCCCGGTGTTTCTTGAGACCAATCCTTTATTGAAAGAATAGAATTTCTTCAATATTCTGATTAGAAATCAGTTTTCATATTACCCTATAATATTAAATATTCTAAAGGGCTGGGTGTTTGACACTTCTGACCCTAAAAGGGTAGAACCCTTATCCTTGAGTCTCCCTGATCAGGAAACTCTATGCTTCAATATTGTAAGGGAGATCACATCAAATGGGCTGGGTAGGATACACAAATATATATCTTTTATATTTTCTAGTCCATTCGGCGTCATACCGGCTGGACTGTGCCATCATATGCTTACCACAATAGCAGCACAATGGCTGAACTACATTATATATCATTATAAAGTAGCCAGTAATATGCAATATAGTATATACTGCAAACAGAAAACTATAGTATGATTATACAGTAGTTAGTTTCTAACATAGCTTGGGTACCCTTGTGCAGGCTTCTGCTGAGATCGTTCCTTTATTGAAAAATAGAATTTCTTCAATACTCTGATTAGAAATCAGTCACCCTTACAACACATTGTAAAGAATAAAAAGGGAAGTGATTTGTACACTTCTCTACCCCTAGGGATTAGAACCCTTTCGTTGGAGTTCCCTTGATAGAGGAATCTCCTTATAGTTAATACTGAGGGGAGGTAACAGCATTTGCTTGCAGAGGATACACAAGTGTGTGTCTCTCACTATCCCTTTATAGCTTACTATCCTACGCTATTTTAGTTAAAAGATGACTTTTGAATAATGCATATCAGTGAGATAATCAATTGTATACTCATTCTGCTTTCCTTTATTTACAGGAGGAACCCCAGATGACATGTGGTGCAATCTCCTGTAATATCAAGAGTAAGAGATTTTATGGTCCTAATACATTCAGGTTTCATGCCCCCTGCAATATTATTTCAGAATCCCTGCATTGTTGAAACCTGCAAGTTTACAATATGAGTCGGACCTTGATGTCCGAGGATTTTGAGAATCCCAAGTCGATAGAGTCTAGGGATGCAGCTCGTAACAAACTACGCAACTGGGTGAGACGGTTCCAGAAGATCTCTCCTGGACCATACCTACATAATGATAGGATGCGTAACCTACTTTTCCCGAAAGCAAGTAAGGAAATAGTGGTGCCTCATGCACGATCCACACCTGCCTGGGGCTAGATAGCCTTTAGGACGGAGGGTAGGAAGCCCCCACGGGAAAAAGGGGATAATATCGTGTCAGAACTGTTTCCGTCTGTGCCGGCTCTAGAGCCATTAACATCGACTTCTTCACCCCCTACCCCTCTATTAGATGGAATGGACCAACAATGGGCCCAAATGAAAGATCTAATAGAAAACTTTCGTAAACAAGACAAAAGAGAGGGAGCAGAATGCAAGATAGAGCTCTCTGATGCTCCACTTGTCGCTCCACAAGGTTAATACAAACGACCCAGAGACAAAGACCTTCCGACATGCTCCAAAATCAATCCCTGGAGGTTTGCGGAGCTTATGCTGATTTTAAACGGCAAACTCTACATCTCGGAGAAGATGGGTGCTGTTAATTTTGATAAAATCCCGTTTTGGCAAAGCTTTGACGCTTTCCCTAGTTGTTTCATTCTACTGAGACATGAACCAACGTCAAGAAAAGAAACAAAATTGAAAGAGGTCATGATTCTCGACCATGATAAGGCACAGGCTATCGTGTCAAGTAGCCGGAGAAAGGCAGGTTACTAGGTGTTGAAAGTATTCACACTAGGTAACGGACACCCTTCCTTTCTTGCTCCTGCTAAAATATTATTCCCCTCCCTATCCCTACAAAACTGCATAGAGTTGTTTTCAACCCACCAAAGTACCCCACACATGCTCCTGGTCTTGGCCAAAATGCATATGACCACCTTAGTAAAAGATCTTTATGCCCTAACGAAGGCTAGGAGAGCCTCTAGGGAGTTTGTGTTCACTGCCACAGCAGTGAAACACGAAATCAGAAAGCTGATATCTTCCAACATCTGGGGTAGAGACCTCTTTCCAAACGAGGTAGTTAGAAAGGTGACTGAGAAGGCCACCATAGAGAACATAGGACTTCTCCAAAATTGGGGCATCTTTTCAAAGAGAAAGTCTTCCACAGTTGTGGGTCCCAAACCTAAAAGGAAGATGAAAAATTCTGGAAATATCACTCGGGCTGTTCAACAACATCCCGCAGTTGCAGTGACCGCTGTGCCACAGGCAGGTGGTCGAATATGTAAACCTGCTGATCAGACAAAGCAAAGAGAGGTTCTGGTAGGAGGGAGATTCCTTTAGGATTGCGGGACCTTCGATCCTTGGGTCCAAGGCCTAATGCAGATGGGACTAATATGGGAGATGGACATGCCTCCACCATCATTTCCTCAACTCTTCCTACACTCCAAAATCCTCCTGGAAGAGTTTACCTTAGAGCTCTAGAGCATACAGGTGGTAAGGAAAGTATAGTCCATCGAATTCCAGGGAAGGCTGTTTGGACTTCACGAAAAGGACTCAAGAAAACTAAGAGTCAACCTAGACTTGTCGCCATTCAACAAGTTCAAATAAAACCGCAAGTTCAGAATGTTAATCGTTCTGAACATAAGGACCCTGCTTCAAAAATTGGTGTTCGCAGTATTGTCAGACATGAAAGGTGTTTTTGGCAGCTTCCAGTTAGTCACCCCCTCCCCTCCTACCTAGGATTCAAGTTACAGTGGATAACATAAATTCTAGGAAAGATATTTGTAGGACTAGACACAGCCCTAATTATCTTCACAGGATTAGCAGACAAAGTCACCCAAACCAAGCCTAGAAATGGTTCAGGCAACAATGCACCAGGATGAAAGGCTGGGGAGGGCAGCACCCGTAGTAGCTGGTCTATTAGCATCCAAGGAAGTGATCCGGTTCCTGGAAAATTGGGGATGCAAGATAAGCTTCAAGAAGTCTCCATTCCCTCCAGCTCAAAGGCTTCAATAGTTGAAAAACCATTGAAACCTGCGGTCACAAGAACTTTCTTTTCACTTGGGAATGTAAAAGAAGATCGCAGGGTCTGTCAAGAGACTCTGGTAATCAGTCAGGATTCCAAAACGATAACAGGGAGGAGTTCTGAACTCTCTCCAGTTCGCAATAGTGACAGACCCAGTGCTAAGAGCACAACTGAAAGATGCGTTAAAAGTCTGAAGAAGATACGCATCAAACGCTGAAGAGATCTAAAAAGACCAATATTGGTCCTTCCTTAATCACTTTCCTAACAGGAGTCAAAGGCCAAAAGTCCCAAGACCATGTTGGCCATTTAATGGCTAACCTGGAGGAGATTTAGCCTTGCATGGTGTATCGGCTTCTCCATGTTGACTAGTTTTTCAGACTTTTTACTTTAGTCTATGGGTTTCATCAATCACTTTATTTATAATTCTGTACGTAATGTTTTTGTTTTAATTCTTGTTAGTTTAGACTTTAAAGTATGATGTCTCTTTTTTTATTTCTATTAATTCTTATGCTGTGTTGAGACATTGAGCGAAACCCGGGACCAGTACGTCCTAGATTTCGTCAATGTTGTCTTCTGTATTGCAATAATCGTGGTCTTCATGCAAATATCCAAGACCTTAGAGTTGCATCCAGACAGTATGATATTTTTTTGTGCTCAGAAACTTTGGTTTCTAATATGAGCCACTCCTCTGAGCTCCTTATAAGTGGTTTTAAGAAGCCAATTTATGTTAATACGTGATGCCATCCCCGGGGCCAGGGGAATGGCGGTGTATATTAGGACCGAGTAACCTGCTTCTCATAAGTCCTGCTATCAATGTGGATGTCATGAGATTGAGGCAATAAAAGTTTGTTGCAAGCATAAAAACCTTTATTTGTGTTCCATTTACCGGAATTCAGACATGGATGATTCTATCTTCGATTGTCTTCTTACCATTATGGCTAAGATACAAGAAGATGATAGAAAGGCTTCTTTTTCTTTGTTGGTGAATTTAATGCTCACCATAGGGAATGGTTAAGTTCTATCTCTCTTATCGATCGCCATGGCTTAAGAGCTTTAGACTTTGCCTCGGAATCAGGCTCCGAGCAAATCGCAAATGAAGCCACTCACAGGTCTGGTAATTGCTTGGACCTCGTATACACTGACTCCCCTGGCGTTATAACTAGTAAGGTTGGTTCTCCAGTTGGGACATCTGATCATACCTTGATTTCATTACTAGTGAAGACTGAGCAGCCTGTCCCTGATATATCATGCTCTTGTAAAATTTATATGAAATCTCATGCAGACTGGAATGGGATTATGCATGATCTTTTGTGCTTGAATAGGTCAAAGTTATATAATAGTGTAGATCCTGTTGTCCCTTTGAATAAGAATCTAGTCGTCAACATAATTGATAGGCATATCCCTTCTCGTGTGCTAAGGTACTGAGTGAAGGACAAACCGTGGGTCAATGATGATTGTAGACATGCTTATTTGGAGAAGCAGGAGCCCTATCATCTTTGGAAGGGTAAGAGATCAGATTTTACCTGGAACAACTATACTCAGCTTCTAGCTTTTGCTAAAAGTTTATGCCTCAACTGAAAAGGAGTACAATTTAACCATAAAAAACCCTTTCTTGTACAACTCAGGAACGTAAATAGTGGTCTATCCTTAAATCTGCACATTTTTGGTGTAGATGCAACAGTTCCTCCTTTACTTCAACCAGTTTAGCTTTTCGATCTCGTGAGATTAAAGCTCTGTTGATGGACCTTGATGCTTATGGAGGTGTTGACCCAAATGATATTTTTTCTTTGTTTTTTATAAAGACAGCAGATTTCTAAGCTCCAAAGTTATCTGGTATTTTGCGCAAGTTAGCAAGAAGAGGAGCTTTTAGCACTTGTTGGAGAATTGGTAATATTGCTCCTCTATGTAAATCGTTTATGATTATTGATAATCTTTGACAACGGTAACATAATTTGTCTCAAATGGTCCAAAAGACCGTAGAAATACTGTCCAAAGGTTGAGGCACTGATGAAAATTCACAGATACAATAATTCACTGGTATGCTTCCATCAGAACGACATTGCTTGAGCTCAAAAAATGGATTTTTAGTGAAGCAAAAAATCTATTTTTGGGTGAGCTGGCCATGTATTCCTAATGGACCAACCCTTCTTTTTTAAAGAGAAGATCTTCATAGTATGCCTCCCAAACTACTGTATCAGTATCATCATGCTCAATGCTATAAGGAATGTCCGCCATCTTGGATAGGGAGCTGTTGCGTTACCCTTTAGAGATTTGTAAGCTATATAAAAAAACATTAACCACTTAATGTAGAATTGAAAGTATTGTGAATAATTAACGTCGGTGTGAAATTAATATTTAGACCTAAGCTACCATTCATTAAAGGAAACAATGATTTTATATAGTATGCATAAGTATATTGGCACTATATAGTGTTATGCTAGATATAAGTATTGATATATACATGATTAGATGTTTATGATATTAATGTTGTATACATATAAATGTATATATGCATATGTATGTATGTGTATATATGTATATATGTATGTATGTATGTATATATATATGTATATATGTATGTGTATGTATATGTATGTGTATGTGTATGTATTTATGTATATGTATATGTATTTGTATATATATATATATATATATATATATATATATATATATATATATATATATATATATATATATATATATATATATATATATATATATATATATATATATATATATATATATATATATATATATATATATATATATATATATGTATATGTATATATATATATATATATATATATATATATATATATATATATATATATATATATATGTATATATATTTGAATGTTTGTATATGTTTTGCTTATGTATTTATATAGATAAGGCTACCGCATTGACATATAAATAACTGTACTGAAAGTAAAATAAGAAGAAAACAAGAATATACCCGCCACTAGAAATGACCCTTTTTAGCAGGTGTCTAACGAGCTTGCGGACTCCTCCTACTCAACACCTGAGTCAAGCCCGGGTAGCGGGTAAGGGAGTGTCATTGTTCTCTAAATCTCTATATGTATGTTTGTACTTTTGCTTTCCCTATAAATTGTAAGAAACTTCTCTCAATAAATCAGTCCTCTGAGGAAGTATCACGAAACTAGTCAGGACTTAAGTGTATATTCTGTATTTTCATTTTCCCTGTGGTTCTTTTGCATATATATATATATATATATATATATATATATATATATATATATATATATATATATATATATATATATATATATATATATATATATATATATATATATATATATATATATATATATATATATATATATATATATATATATATATATATATATATATATATATATATATATATCTATCTATGTATCTATATATATATATATATATATATATATATATATATATATATATATATATATATATATATATATATGTATGTATATGTATATATATATATATATATATATATATATATATATATATATATATATATATACTGTATATACATATATATATATATATATATATATATATATATATATATATATATATATATATATATATCTTTATATATATATATATATATATATATATATATATATATATATATATTTATATATATATATATATATATATATATATATATATATATATATATATATATATATATATATATATATATATATCAACTTTATTTCGCATACTTAATATACATAGATAAATACAATTCTTTTTAATATACATTAGTAGGAAAAACATATTATTTTAGCTATAAAAGCAAAAATAAGGAATAAACAATATAATTTGAAAAAGGCTATAGAATCGTAAAAAATTAAAAATTTAAAATTTTGAGATGACAATTTATATACATAAAACACTATTTCTATTTTAGAATAAAAAAAGGAAATATTAGAGATAGAAATATAACCTCATCATTTGTCAGCAGATATAAACGATATAGAATAAGTTTAAAATAGATAAATAAGTAAGTAAATTTAGAATGGCTTTTTGAACTATGAACTAGTTTTATCAATAAAAAGATTGGGTTTTTTAATACATTGAACATATTCACTTCTTAAAAGGACAAAAAGTCATATAATGCATAAGATACAAAATCATATAAAATTACCCAAAAAAAAAGACAAAAATGTGCATTCAAAGATCCCAACAAATTCACTATGACAAAGATATAAACCAAAATCTACATAATAGTATGTACAACTCATAGCCACATCAACTATATTTTTTTTTCTTTCTTTCTTCTTTTGTTTTGATACATGATATACCCTATAAATTACCAACTTCAGTTCCCGAGCGAAC
>NC_090736.1:119103613-119108613 GCF_036898095.1 Palaemon carinicauda
TAACTGCAGTTATGGCGATTTAACGAGCCATCTAATTCAAATGTGGCTTCATCACTCCAGATAATTTTCAGTGAAAACGTGTTATCGTCTGCACATCGTGCATGGTACCCCCTCGTGGAATTCTATCCTTCAATCAAGGTCATCTTCGTTTCGAGCACGAACTAGCGCTGGAAATAAAACTTTTCCATTGCGCACGCTTCAAAATGCCAAGGACGCTCTGTTTTGGGATACTGTTTTCACGTGACAATTAACGAACAGATTTTCATAGGGAATCTTGAACATTATCAAAAACTTCTTGCTCATTAGTTGGGCTTGTCGATGTTTTTTTTCATCCTGAATGTCCTTTTCTCATGCACTGGACGGTCCCATAATTCTCAAAGTTATTTACGATTCGTGAAATGGTAACGCGTGTTGGGGCATCTATGTGGTACTCACTTCTAACTTGTCTTTGCACTTCAGCTTTATTTTCACATTTCCAGAAAGTTTTCAGAATTTTTTTTTTTTTTTGCTAGAACGTAAGCACTGTATCCGCAATTCTTACTTCAGAATCAGATGTGAAATAGAAAAAAAAAGTTTATTAGCTATTCAAAGTCAAAGAGTGTATGCATGATTTGGGGGCACTGTATATATATATATATATATATATTATATATATATATATATATATATATATATATATATATATATATATATATATATATATATATTATATATATATATATCCATCTATCTCTCTCTCTCTCTCTCTCTCTCTCTCTCTCTCTCTCTCTCTCTCTCTCTCTCTCTCTCTATATATATATATATATATATATATATATATATATATATATATATATATATATATATATATATATATATATATATATATATATAAGAGCAGTACCGAATGTAATAGTAAGAAAAAATTCAATAATAGAAGAAATAGAATTTTGTATTATTTAATATAAGTTTTTTTTTACAGTGTATAGTTCTTATTATTGGGGGCATTATAAGTAAATGTTACAATAACAATGATGCTGAAAATAATACACTGTGGTAAAAAATAATAATGAAAAGCATTAGGCTAACACAACCCTAAGCAACAGGAGCCTTGATGACATTCAATTTCCCGGCACCAGAAAACATCACTTTTTCGGGATCCATCACATCATTTATGCACCAAAGGGTCTTATCCATTTTTGAGAAGGAATGGGAAGAAAAATCGGTCTTTGATAACATGTAAAAGAAACAGACAAAAAATTCAAATAAATTCAGTAATATTTGCGCTTTATTTTTTATTTACGGAAAAGTTGGTATTTTATTTATATAGGTGGGCTAAATTAATCTAATGTGCATTTCATAAAAATTATTTATGAAAATGGAAAAAAAAAACTTTATGCGTTATTGTCACCTGAGGACTTTTCTCTAATCTTAAAATTTTGTAGAGAATATCTCATAGAAAATCCCGGCCAATGATCCTAGATCAGGAACAAAATACATAAAAAAAGGGCTATTGAATTGAAATATGCTGTATTTTGTTTTACGGATCAAGTTATTGAGTACTTTTCCCGAAATAGTTTTTCATTTTTATTTTTCTATTTATTTATTTTTTCAATGCAACGCCTCAAAGTTATTTAGAAAAATATATATATAAAAATGACAGAAGTAAGATAAGTAAGAAAACGTAACAGTGGTGTATGAATACTACCACTGTATGTCCTGTATGTCGTAGAAAGTGACTAAAAAGTCAGTGTTGCTTTTTCTAGGAAAATGATAGGGTAATTGCTAATAACTGTGGAAACTGCTGCCTTGTAGTTCGACTACTAAGTCAAAAGTTACGTCCACCACTAATAATTATGGTTGGTGACTGCAAGGGCATACAATCGTAAAAAAAACCCTCTGCCAAATTATAAACCATACCGACCCTTTAATATAGGGATAACAGTGGGAGAGAAGTAAAAAAAACCATGAAAACAACTCAATTTTCCCGAACGCACTTACAAACGGGGTATACATTATATCTTAATTCCATTTTCTTTTTTTGCAGGGTTTAGTAACTAGGAAAGGTTTTTCGGCGTTAATCCGAAACTAATGCGTAGTGTAAGGTGAAAATGAGTGAATTGATTTCCTATAATCTTAGGGAGGTATCGCTTGACCGTAAATCTCCTTGTTAGAAAGCATATTCTTTGAGAAATGGTGTACGTAAATAATCTAATGGTCTTATTTTTAAATATATATATATATATATATATATATATATATATATATATATATATATATATATATATATATATATATATATATATATATATATATATATATATATATATATATATATATATATATGATTAATCCTTAAAAAGTTGTTTACCGACAAGGGATCCTTGTAATATATAATTCCTTTTCTGTTAGTCCAGTACATAGTGTGTACTCCTATTTGTCCAACCCGGAAGTATGTATGTCCCCAAAATATATTAAATACACCACATGCACTGTCTCCGGGATATTCCGATTTTTACGTGTATATATATATATATATATATATATATATATATATATATATATATATATATATATATATATATATATATATATATATATATAGATATATATATATATATATATATATATATATATATATATATATATATATATATATATATTATATATAATGGTTTGTGTGTTTGAGGTACTATCTAAGGGGCCCCATTTACGCTCAGTTGCAGTCATCAGGTGAGAACGTTATGGGCGTGGTTTAACTGTATCGTTGCGTGCATGGCGTGATTTTATTCTTAAGGTTCGAAGTCACAGGAGACCGGATAGCTCGAAAACCTGTTTGAGCACTGAGCAGGCCTGAATGTATGTCAGGTGTGTTCGACGTGGCCTGCAGGCTTTTCCTCATTTTATGGTTAAAAGTCGCTGTAGAATAATCCTATTAGGCGAGCACTATGTCCGACATCTTGGTAGATGAAAAATTTTGGAACTAATTCATGGATGTATAAAAGTCTATCCTCGGGTGATATAGCTTTGGTTACCAGACATCCCGATTTTGCGGTACATGTCCCGAATTTTATCCTTTTTTCCCGAGTCCTAGACTAGACCATCACGGGATGCTCTTTGACCCCCATTTAGTTCATCATAGAAAAGTATATATATATATATATATATATATATATATATATATATAATATATATATATATATATATATATATATATATATATATATATATATATATATAATATATATATATTATATATATATAATATATATATATATATATATAATATATATATATATATATATATATATATATATATATATATATATATATATATATATATATATATATATATATATATATATATATATATATATATATATTATGTATGTATATAAAGAAAAAAATATTAACAAATTAAAATCCGTACCTCATGATATAACGTAAAAGGGTGATTCTTTCTTGAAATCACGATGATGATAATATAAATTGAATAACCAAATCCTGTTACTAAAAGTTTACTCTGTTTAAATAAAGCAGCCAATCGCGTTTACAAATTATCAAATTGGTTAGCACTAAGTGAGTGCTGACTATTGAGTAACATACTGCGACATTTCACTTTAACCCTCCATACCAGAGTGCCATTACTGCTGGTTACAGCCTACTTTTTTCCTCTTTAAAACTAATTGCATGCAGCCCAAGATGTTAAAACGTAAATGGAAATTTTGTGATGAATAATCCTGCAACGGGACATTTATCTAACAAGGAAGGAATTGCTCTGAAGCAACCTGTTGTTTATGCCATTTCAATTTCTTTTTTGAACATGTCGGGAAGAATGATATTACGAGACATATTGATTCGGCAAAACACACAGAAAGTATTTCCTCCACATCAAAAGAGGATAAAATAAACTTTATTATCAAGAAAAAACACAAGAAACTTCATTATCAAGAAAAAACACAGATAGAGAAAATAAAATATTAGCAGCATAAGTAGCCATGGCCTTTCATACTGTTTGCCATCATTTAATTCAAACGATTGCACAAATATAGTACTACCATTATTATTATTATTATTATTATTATTATTATTATTATTATTATTATTATTATTATTATTATTATTATTATTATTATTACCTATGCTATAGCCTTCGTTGGAAAACAAGAAGCTATAACCACAGTGGCTCCAGAAAGCAAGTCCAGTGAGGAAAGCAAAATAAAGAAAAACTACAAAAAGTTTCAGACCAATAACAACATTAAAAAAGATCTTTTATATGTAAACTTTGAATATTTGAAAATAACTAGAGGATAAAAACTTCAAAATAACAAGAGGAAGAGAAACAAGGTAGAATAGTGTGCCCGTGTGTACCCTCAAGCAAGATAGTGGAAGAACATGGACAGAGGCTATGGCACTACCCAAGACTAGAGAACAATGGTTGATTTAAAACGTTTTGATGTCTTTTCATGGATGTTATTAGATGTACCTCTAGTATGGGAACAGATACAATCTCCTTGTCTAGTGTTGAAAGATAAAGGAGTAAAAATTTATACAACGAGCTTTTTTGCCTGTGGTCAACTATTAAAATCCTCCTTGATCAACAAATGCAGAATAAACGTGATGAAAAGATGACCAAGATGTGTCATAATAGATGGTTTTCCATCCTTCAGCAGTTAGACTTCAAGGAACACTATTCTGGAATATCCATTTGAGGGAATATTTAATCAGTATTCTTGTCCATAATGCAAATGTGGTTCTATGATGATTGCTCAATGGACAGACGAAAGGAATAAGTTAGATATGTCAACTATAGATGCTATTTTACAGTGTAAATGGAATACGGATTGTCTTTGCAAAGAATTTTACAGACATTCTTTCCATATGGAAAAGTTTATCTTTCATAAATATTGATCTCTACTTTAAAAAGTTAGTCTCGTTCTCTTTATTTTCTTTCTTTTGATTTGCATTGAATATTAATTTTCCTAATTTTGTTTCTTCATATCTCATTAAAATGCTTGATA
>NC_090736.1:119113613-119123613 GCF_036898095.1 Palaemon carinicauda
TCATAACAAAATGAACATGTACAGAATTATAAATAAAGTGATTGATTAAACCCATAGACTATAGTAAAAAGTCGGAAAAACTAGTCAACATGGAGGAGCCGATATACCATGCAAGGCTAATACCCTCCAGGATAGCATCTTCAACTGAAGAGAGGACTATAAGGATGGTTTTGAGAATAAAAAGAATCCGATAAGAAAAAGATAGCCTCTTAATAAACCACCAGACATCCATAGCCCTTCTATTAAACCTGCCAAAAACACCATTTAAAAAAAATCAGGAGGCAGAGAGACAAAAAATAAGATAGAATACTGTGCCCGAGTGTACTCTTAAGCAAGAGAACTGTAACCATTGAGAGTGGATGACCATGGTTCACACGCTATGGGACTACCCAAGAGTACCCAAGCAGCTCTTCTCTTAGAAGAGCTGCTTACCATATCTAAAGTCTCTTTTACCCTTACCAGGAGGAAAGTATACTGAACAATTGCAGTACAGTAATTAACCCCTTGGGTGAAGAAGCGTTTAGTAATCTCATTGTTGTCAGGTGTATGAAGAAAGAGGAGAATCTGTAAAGAATAGGCCAGACTATTCATTGTATGTGTAGGCAAGGAAAAAATAAGCCATAACCAGAGAGTGGTATCCAATGCATTACTGTCTGCCCAGTCAAAGGATCCAATAACTCTCTATTAGTATTATCTCAACGGGTGGCTAGAGCTCTGGCCAGCCTACTACCGAAAAAGAGTGTTAACCATGCCATATATAAAAGAAATGCAAATACTGTAAAGGTCATTTAATAGAATATGAACTTGTCAATACACTACATAAGATGTGAACTTTAAAACAATAAACATTATGATACCATGTTAGGTACCAGCTACAGTTATAAAAAAAAAAAAAAAAATGTCTCATCTGGATTTCCAGTGAACTGTATAATACACAAGGGCTTTAAAATGCTATGACAAGAGGTGTATGTCCAAAACTGACGACCACATATGTAGTACCAATAACAATTACTAGGTTACTAAATCTTTTTATATAACTTTAATAATTTGTATAGGTACGCAATATTATAAGAACAAAGATGACTATCTTTGCAGGACGACTATATATATATATATATATATATATATATATATATATATATATATATATATATATATATATATATATATATATATATATATATATATATATATATATGTATATATATATATATATATATACATATATATATATATATATATATATATATATATATATATATATATATATATATATATATATTTATATGTATATATATATATATATATATATATATATATATATATATATATATATATATATATATATATGTATATATGTATATATATAAATACACACACATATACATACATATATATATATATATATATGTATATATATATATATATATATATATATATATATATATATATATATATATATATATATATATATATATATATATATATATATAATGTTTTGAGTTAAACGACGGGATATGATTAGTAATGAAACTATAAGAGAAATTATTTGAGTGCTATATATGGATGAGATCATATATATATATATATATATATATATATATATATATATATATATATATATATATATATATATATATATATATATATATATATATATATATATATATACTGTATATATATATATATATATATATATATATATATATATATATATATATATATATATATATATATATATATATATTATATATATATATATATATATATATATATATATATATATATATATAATATTTTAAGTTAAACGACGGGACAGGATTAGAAATGAAACTAAAAGAGAAATTATTCGAGTGCTATATATGGATGAGATCATGGTGAGGGGCAGATATTTGGTCATACTCTTCGCACTCCCCAAGAGAGAATAGTTCACCAAACTCTCATATAGCCTTCACAAGGCGCTAGATGGACTGGAGGACCCAGGACTATGAAATATGAAGTAGAACGAGATAATAGATTAAATAAAAGATGAGCAGTCTAAAATTACATATTACAGTAATCTTTTATGATCTCCACCAGAACACCTAACATAATGGCTACTTTGCTTACAATTTCCTCGTTGATTACAAGGATCATAAAAAATGTCTCCAGCTATAATGTTTTGCAAAAAACAGTAACCAATCAAGGCTTGCTTTTAGTCGTTTTCAATGTTTAGACCCTTTTTTTAATTTTTCACGAATTTCTCAATATATTCCTGTTTTGTGGTGGATAAGTATTCTATTTGTAAAGCTGATTTTGGTAAGAGAGAGAGAGAGAGAGAGAGAGAGAGAGAGAGAGAGAGAGAGAGAGAGAGAGAGAGAGAAAACAAAATTTAATCCTTTTATGTTATCCGTTTCCTTTCAATAATAGTGAATGTTTATTGATTTCAATTTTTTTTTTACTTATACTCTTTTTTTTTATGCTTTTCATAAATTTCTAATATCAAAATGATATATTGTACAGGAAAAAGCAACATTATTTTAGATGGCTTGTGCAAATAATGATACAGGTATAAACTATGGAAAACTTGTTATGATATGCTGAGCCCATTCTCAATAAGAATTTCAATGGTTTGTCTAAAGCTCGTCTCGGGAAACACAGTCTCATATAGACTGCAAAATGTGTTTCAGAACCTTTGGAAGGCCTGTGAACATCAACTGCTTTTATGTGTTTCCCAATACAGTTACACTGTACGAGTAGTGATATAGAGGGGTCAAATTTTGATGGTCCATGCTGGATTTGGATCCTCGTGTTTTCAATTATAGGTCTGAGTCGTGAATGATGCTGCTGAATTTTGCCTTACGATGAACTATGTCCTGTGTTATTATCTCCGTACCTTTCACTAGGTAGATCGCTTCATCATATTGGATGCTTGCAAGATGGTTGATTGTTTAAGCACATTTTTTTTTCTTTTATTCAATTTCATTGTCATTGCATCCTTAAGCTCCCTACCCCCTTGGACTCACACAAGAAAAATTCATATATTTTAGCTCCTTGAATCTTTAATGGGCTCCTACTCCTGCCCTCATCACAGTTACCTGCAGAGGCGAATTCTTTTAACAGTTCTGCTTAACTCTGTGTTGTTAAACCGAAATCTGCTTCTCTCATGATATAGTGCTTCCTTTTTTTAGCTTTCTTCTAAGCCACTACCTATACCAATTCTTACAGGGTCTAACTTAATATTATTCAATTCCACATTTTTGTTAACCTCCTGAAACAGGCAACAGTTCATCCAATCAGTGTTCCACTATTCCACTGAGACTACCGTTCATGGGTAGTATAACATTTAGATCCGGGTGTTTATCATTTTATAATTATGTGCATATATAACAGATACTTCCCTGTATGGGATACAACTAGGTGCTTGTACCGTGCCCTACTTCTAGTCACATTGTTCCATCTGTATACGTCCCGTGCAGTCTGTACATCATCCACATAATACAAACCCCTATACCTTTTCCTCAGCTCTCCCATACTGGCATATCAAGCCCATTGAAAGCCGGTTGTGTAACTGATTTGAGGTTAGGCAGCATTTGTGATACTAGTTGGTGGTTGTAGTATAATGTTACCAAACATTTCTTACTTAGCTGACACTGAGCACCATGTAGTGTGTCACAGAAGTCAATAGGTATTGCCGAATAATCTCTACTTCAAGAACTTTGGTAACTTTATTAAATTGAAAGTTTAGGAGGTAGACGTACTCCAACACTTCCAGAGACCTTCTGTGCTGTCATTATTTACTTTATTCCTCGAGCAAACACGGTTTACCACAGATATGCAAGGAGAAAAATACGGAGAAAAAATATATATTGTAATGTTTTAAAAATAATAAAATCTTGAGATATATGCATTACTTTAAGTTAATTCTTGCGAAAATGATCGGATTGTTTTAAGAACATTAAAATCTACTTATGTGCCCTTGAAAAGATAGGAATCCATTCATACATCAGGCAACACGAACAACTACAAATACTTCTAATCAAAACGTCAACTTCGGCCAGGTAATTTAGCAGGTATCTTGAAAAAAAAATATGGCAACCATCTTGTATTTTTTATTTGTCAATCGGCCAGATTTGATTATTATGTCTTAGTGAGCAACTCTGCCATATTTGATGGTTGTGTCATCATTTGGTAGAGATTTTTTTTATAGCCTACACTATTTTGCTGGATTTTATTAACTATATATTAGAAATACTACATGTAATTTTATCTCTAACACATCTTTACATAGAGATCCGTTGTGATTAATAAGTCAATCGACACAAGAATCTAAGTAAAACCCCTCTTTGACTATATTATTCACAAAAAAAAAAATACTTATCTTCGTTCCACAAAGATATAGATACGTTCAGTCACTCAGGGAAAATAAGTGAAAGAACTTTAGGATACGCTTACATTAAAAAAAAAATCTTAGCCCACAATTTTACAAATGGTATTTTTAGTTTCTATTGATAATGTAGTGTATAAAATATAATACATGAAGGTAACGATTATGACCAAACTAAGACCATACAGATTCATTTGCCATATCCTATCAAATATCTATCAAATGTTAATTACCTGTCAAAGTCTTTATTAGGCGACTCTCTCTCTCCCTCTCTCTCTCTCTCTCTCTCTCTCTCTCTCTCTCTCTCTCTCTCTCTCTCTCAAGACCTCGGGAACCACAAAGCAGTTATCTTCAAGATTCCAGATATTGTTTAAAATTAATTAGGTTTTCAGATTCTTACATGGATTTTTATAATTCATATTATTAATTGTGAGTTAAAAGATGTGAGCTTTACTTCTTTAAAAACGCCAAAAACCACAATGTTCAAAGATTTTTTTTTCGATTTATTTTTATTCCTTTCATTTCATCAACAACCCACCTTTTTTACTTATATATATATATATATACCCACACACACACACACACATACACACACACACACACACACACACACACACACACACACACATATATATATATATATATATATATATATATATATATATATATATATATATATATATATATATATATGTTATCAGCTGTAAGTAGTTCACTGCAGAACGAATTTCTCGGACACTCTCCCACTTTCGTCTGTATATGTACGGTCTTTCTATGCCATTTAATATACACACACATATACATATATATATATATATATATATATATATATATATATATATATATATATATATATATATATATGTATATATATATATATATATTTAGATATATATATATTTATTTAGATATATATATATATATATATATTTATTCATATATATATATATATATATATATATATATATATATATATATATATATATATATATATATATATACATATATATATATATATATATATATATATATATATATATATATATATATATATATATATATATATGTATATATATATAAATATATATATATATATATATATATATATATATATATATATATATATATATATATATATATATATTATATATCTATATCTATATATATATATATATATATATATATATATATATATATATATATATATATATATATATATATATATATATATATATATATATATATATATATATATATTCTTATATACATATAGAGGTTTTCTTAAACTATCAATACATGATCTTATCTTCCTTCCCCTACTTTACACTAATTAAAATTTTCATGAACATATTCTGCTATTTGTTTTTTTTTTTATGTATTATTCGTCATTCTCATTATATGTCCTGGCATCTATTGTTTTTATAATATCCTTTACTTTAGTTTCCTTCCATATATAAGTAGCTAGTTTTATGTCTTTTAGAAATATTTCCATTACTATTGTTTCCATAGTTCCTTGAGTTTTAATTACCGTATGTCCTAAGGACTTCATAGGGCTCAGAGCTTATTGTGCATATGTTAAAACTGGTAGAACAGTCAGAATAATTTTTTTTTTTCAAAGAAAATGTCATTTTTCTCTTCTTAAGGAAGATCATTGAAGCATTTTGCGGTGTTTATTATTTTATATCGTATACATGCACCATACAAAAAGAGGTAAATTTTGTACCTAAAATTGTGTTTGAATAAATTAATTTCTTTTTTTGAAAAAAAGTATAAAAATTATACTTGCCCTAGCTTCTTCCATTAGCTAGAATGCAACTACAATGCAAGTATAACTATGTATTAAAATCATAACAGCGTTTTAGACAAAAATAAGAGAAAGCATTACTTTTGCAGTCTTCTGAAAAACAAATCTTATTTTTATATCTGATCAAGTTTAAACTTGAAATAGGACAATTACTTTACCCGTTAATGTTTAATTTCAAATGTTCACAGATATCCGCAGCAGCTTTAACTTGCAATAATATTTGTCATTAGTAAAGAGACATTTGCATATAAAATGTAATTTTTCAATTTCTTAATATATGGAGAAATTTGTAGGTTTTTCGGGTGATGAATAATCAGATAATTTTAGAGGTCACATAATTTTCTTTTTACCATCTCTTAGGGAATAGTAAAATATTTCCAATTTATTTCATAAAATAAATCAAGATCAACGATTACAAACAAAAATCTAAATATTTTTATGTATAAGAAAAGTACCTTTAGCAATTTTTCATTCCTATTGTACATGGTATCATAACTCTGGATTTGTGTGGCAGTAAATAATTTTCCATTTACCATTTGCAGTTGTTTTAGATATGCAAAGCCTTTAATAATACAACTAAATAGATTTTTTTGCACAACCCTCTTATAAATAACAACACGTGAAACAAATCTATATATGAAGGATTGAACTCTACGTAGTCCACTTACCCCGACAATAGTTCTCCCTTTAATCCTCAAATGAGAAAAATAAATTTCGTAAAGACCGAGGTACGAAAGAAGAAAATCTGCCAAGAAATGTCGAAATCTTTTCCAAGTCCATGGCCAGAGGAAAATGTGACCCTTACCTGATAAATAATGATTGAAGGAATTCCAGAAACCTAAAAGTCAGTCACGAAGGATAATGTAAGACTTTTAACGATATTTGGAAAAATTTAGTTATCAGACTTTATTGTGAATATCTACACTTCTGCGTATGTTAATGAGCATAACTAATAGTCTTCTGGGTTTGCTTACCATAGCATTAGTTTATTATTGTTACATTATTTTGTATAAAAAGCTACAAACTCTTAGCTGTGAAATCGTTTTATCATAAAAGGCTAAAAAGAAAATAGTAATTACTGGTAATTCTTGCACTCATTTCACGCCCATAACCTAATATGTCATACGTAATTATCCATTTATATATATATATATATATATATATATATATATATATATATATATATATATATATATATATATATATATATATATATATATATATATATATATATATATATATACATACACACATACACACACACACACACACACACACATATATATATATATATATATATATATATATATATATATATATATATATATATATATATATATATATATATATATATATGCATATATATATATATATATATATATATATATATATATATATATATATATATATATATATATATTTATATATATATATATATTTATAATATGTATATACATATAAATTATATATATATATATATATATATATATATATATATATATATATATATATATATATATATATATATATATATATATATATATGTATATTTATATAAATACATATAAATGATACATATATATATATATATATATATATATATATATATATATATTTATATAAATACATATCTATGATATATATAAATATACTGTGTATATATATATATATATATATATATATATATATATATATATATATATATATATATATATATATATATATATATATATGTATATATATATATATATATATATATATATATATATATATATATATATATATATATATATATGTATACATATATATATGTATGTATATATATATATATATATATATATATATATATATATATATATATATATATATATATATATATATATATATATATATATATATATATGTGTGTGTGTGTGTGTGTGTGTGTGTGTGTGTGTGTGTATTCATAGTTTGGTTCCTCTAGGGAATCGCAATTCAAGTATAAATGAAATAGTCAACGTTGCTATTATATTTTTTATTTTGTACCTTTCGAAAAAAAAACTCCTCTCATATACAGCGTATCTGGAATAGCTCTTTAGTAAAATCAATAAAAAATAACACAAATTATCATAAGTATATAATTAGGAAGATATACTTTAAAAAATTGTACATCTCGCTCTAAAATCTATCCAAAATATGAAAACCAATATAGAAATATCATTACTAATATAACCTACCAATCAGAGAACATAAAACTATATAAAACACCTTATTACTAATATACCTATTCACCTGCAGGAAGGATGACCATCCAATCATAGAAGCAACCCCCAGACCAGAAAACAGATCAATAGGTAACCGGAAACTGAACAGGTAAGCCCTCATTCAAGCTGGTTTTATCGTAAAAAAAAAAAAAAAAGTATAAAGACTCCAAGATTCTCTGTTGATATGTACTGCTATATCTGTCAGTGGTTTTGAAATTATCTCTGGATTTGGCATGACCAGATTTAAATGATTGCTCATAAATGGTCCAAATTAGTAATTTACTCAAAGGTCTACTGGTTCACACCGATCTCTCCATGTGCTCCCAAATCCTATTTTGAAGCTGCCTAGACAAGCTTCCAGTGTAGCACCCATTACAGAGTGCACAGTTAAAAGTGGATATGACTCCCGAATACATGGGGTTAAGATACTTCCCTTATATCTAAAATGTGAGCAAAATAAGTACTTGTTTTATAAAAAAAAAAAAAAAAAGTTTTAAAACTATATGAAGATAAAACTTCCTCAAAGCGTTCATAACCTTTGTTATTAGTCTGTCTGAAACATAATCATAGTTTGGAAAGGTAACAAAGAATTTTTTCCCACTGAGTGTTTACATTGCTAAGTATCTACTGTATATTTTACATAAAAACTGTTTTACTTGCTTATAAAAGAGGTTCAGAGAGAACCCATTGATAATGAAAAAAGATTTAGAACTTTTTCTTCCCGTGAAACCTCAGATAAGTTGAACATACATGGTAACATCTAGATAACAGCCTTTTTATTGTATTAATTTTGTGGATTTATGGGTTTGAGGATAAAAATACCGAGGTTTCAAAGGTACTATCTTTTCTTAAATTCTATATTAAGATTCTTTGAATTTAATTAATCTAAAAACTGGATTAATTTAATTTGACAGATTAGTAGTTATCGAACATGTAATAAACAAGTTTTCATTGTTTCGATATATTATTATCTTCAAGTTGTAATCAAATTACAGCTCAACTGTTCTATGAACCATGTAAATATAGAAAAAAATAGCGTTCACGGAAAGCAATGAAAATACTAATGGAATATTAACGTAATAACAAGTACGGAGCACATCAGATTACAAGACAGTCAGAGGTATTTTGAAACCAGTTTCCGAATATATATCCGGTCAAAACACACCAACAACATTTCGACGAGGCAGGTTGAAAAAGTGATAGAGAATACATGTGATGCACTTGATTCCGAATATATGAAATTAATGCTTTATGTATACGCATTTAACATAAGTAGACCTATAAGTAAACATTAGTTTTTCAGTATTCATAATAACAATATTATTTGGCCTCAAAGTCTATCTGCGAAACAATAATGGCTATTTTGAAACATAGGTTTGAACCTGTGGAACAGGTACGGATATACCTTTATATGTTTGTGCGTTTATTGCTCTCTCTCTCTCTCTCTCTCTCTCTCTCTCTCTCTCTCTCTCTCTCTCTCTCTCTCTCTCTCTCTCTCTCTCTCTCTCTCTCTCTCTCTCTCTATATATATATATATATATATATATATATATATATATATATATATATATATATATATATATATAT
>NC_090736.1:119128613-119131113 GCF_036898095.1 Palaemon carinicauda
TAACCTAACCTAACCTAAACTAAACTTAACCTAACCTAACCTAACCTAACCTATTCTTGTTTTTTCTATTTCAGGTTTGTGCAGAAACAATACTGAAAGACCCAATAATTATTGGCGGAGAAAACAAAACTGTGGAAATAGACGAAACATACTACAGCAAACGGAAATATAACAGGGGAAGAGAATTGCCGGAACAATGGGTCTTCGGAGGAATCTGCAGAGAAACAAAGGAAGTATTTTTGTATGCTGTTGAAAACAGAAATGCCTCAACCCTGACTGAATGCATTAAAAAGAACATCTACCCTGGTACAACCATAATAAGCGATCAATGGAAAGCGTACAGTGGAATTGAACAATTGAAAGGGTATAATTTCCAACATCTCACTGTAAACCATAGTGAAAATTTCGTGGATCCTACAACAGGTGCACACACTTTAACGATTGAGAGCCTATGGCATAGCTTAAAAATGAAAAAAAAAAAAAAACGTCAGGGAGGTACTCATCGACAAATGATAGATTCATATCTATGTGAGTTTGCGTGGAGAAAGCGCACAGAGAAATCGCAGCATTTCAGTAAGATATTGATTGATATAAGCCAATTTAAGTGTTAATAAATAATTTTTCCACAAAATGGTTATCATTTTTGGGTTTTCCACATCAAAATACATACATTGGAATAAAAAAAACATTAAAATTCGATAGGCACTCAAACCGAAAAGACCCGAAGTTTCTATTAACCATAATAATTATTGGAACATAGATGAAGAATTGTTAGTAATTATTTCTCAGCTGATCCTATCTTTTGTCGTCAATTTTTCTTGGTGGGATTTAATGAGACGTTGGTATTCTGAAAATACAAGTTTAATGCAACTTATTACTACATTGCTCTTTGACAGCTGACTCCTAAGTGTGTGTGAAGCGTCATACACAATCTGACAAAACCAAAACATTTCTAAACTAAAGAGCATCGCTCTGAAAAGACTTAAATCCTACTCCAGTACAAAACTATAAAGAATTACATCCTATCTCTGTGGTAGTCAACAATCCTAATACCAAAACAAATCATTACACTTATGTACAAAGCATAACATGTTTTATTCATGCAATTTGATGCAATGTTGCGCAATACCTGTAACACTTGAAATAATATAGTACATTATTACAATAATTCATAACAGTCTCCTCCCCCTTAACTTAACATTGTAAAAATCTTCATAAATCTAATCTCTCAGGGGGCTTTCCCCTATTAATCCTATTAGGAAGCACTTTAACCTCATCTTGTACTGGTACATGAATTGGTTCTGAATCTACATTGGATGTTGGACCATCTTAGTTAATATTTGACTCATCTGATCTAACTACTTCTTTAAGTTTCTCATCTCTAACATTCACATGCTTTTCTGTCTTTCTGTTTAACGGCTGTAATTGATCATCATGACGTTTTACAACATTATTACTAACACGAACATCATAATGTAAATTTCCTATCTCTCTTACAATCTCTCCTGGTACCCACTTCTCTGGAGTGTTGTACGATCTTACCATGACATCAGACAAAGGTAAAAAATGTCTTACATTAGGAAGCTTTACTACTTATTTATACCCTTTATCTTCTAAATCATTTAGCAAACTTGGATAAAACAAATCTAACTTACACTTTATCCTCCTCCCCATCAACAAATTGAGGGTGTCATGCCTGTTGTGCTGTGCGGCGTTGTTCTATAAGACAATAAAAATTTTGATACATGCAAAAACATATTGCCTGAATTTGCTTTTCTACACTTCATATTGTGTTTAAACGTTTGGACAAATCTTTCAGCCTCTCCATTGGTAGATGGATGATATGTAGCTGAAAATGTATGCTTTATACCATTGACATTACAAAATTCTTTAAACTCTTGTGAGGTAAATTTTGGACCATTATCTGTAACAATCCTTTCTGGAATACCGTGCGTTGAAAAAAATTGCATTAACTCTTTTATTGTGGTGTAAGACGTTGTTGTCTTCATTGGGATAATTTCTGGCCACTTACTGTAAACATCTACTACTATCAAAAACAAGTAATTAAAAAAAGGACCTGCAAAATCTATATGCACTCTTTGCCATGGATACCTGGGTAACTCCCACGGGTGCATTCTAGCAAATTGAGGACTGTTCTGTTGCATAACACAATTCATACAATTCTTTATATAAGATTCTACCTCTTTATCTACACCTGGCCACCATATATAAGTTCTCGCAATTGACTTTGATCTTACAATACCTTGGTGATCAGCATGTATTTTAGACAAAACCTTATTTCTCCGTGAATTAGGAATAACTACCCTTGAACCTCTCATCACTATTCCTTGTGTTACACTCAGTTCATACTATATATCCTTATACGGTTTACAAATTTCCTCTTTTCCACATAAGTCCCTACCTGTCATTAAACTCTCCAAAACCTTACTAAGTACTGGGTCTCTCTTGGTACTGTGTGCTACATCTTTTGCAGTTATTG
>NC_090736.1:119136113-119138613 GCF_036898095.1 Palaemon carinicauda
GAATGTAAATCTGGGGTTGTTGAGTCCCTTAACAGTAATCTAGCTGAAATTAGTGCATGTTGCAAATTATGGGTTATGAGGCTTAATCCTAACAAAACTCAATGTATGATTGTAAGTAGGTTAAGGACTGCGGCTCCTCAAAATACGTATCTCAGCATTGATAATATTTCTTTAAGTCTGTATAACTCTTTTAAAATTTTACGTGTGATTCCCAAGAGTGAATTATCTTTTAAGAAACACATTAAGTCTGTCTTCTTCAATTGCACAAAAAATTGGCTTACTAAGAAAGTCTTTCAAGAATTTTGGTGATCAATCTATTCTGAAGAAGTGTTTTAATTCTTTAATTTTACCTAGTTCCAGGTATTGTTCTCCTATCTGGTCTTCAGGTGCTGATTCTCATTTTAATTTGTTGGGCAAGAACTTAGAGTCTATTGAATTTCTTATTCCTGATCTTTATACTATTCTCCTACACCGTCTTTCAAATAGTTCATTATGGATGTTACATAAGATTTTTTTTTACAATTCTAGCCATCCTTTACATTCAGGTCTTCCCTGAGAGTTCCATCCTTTTTGTAATACAGTTATGCAGTTAATTCTAAACGTCAGGCCTTCTCCATCATGAGGCTCAATACTACACGGTATTCTAGAAGCTCTATTCCAGCTGTGACCAAGTTTTGGAATGATCTTCCCAATCGGGTAGTTAAATCAGTAGAACTTCAAAAGTTCAAATTCGTAAGCAATTGTTTTTATGTTGAACAAGCTTAAGTAAGTGCTTTTATAGTTTATATATATATAATATCTGTTGTAATGCTTTTAATTTTTTAATATATATATTTTCTTTTTTTAATTTTTTTTTATTTCTTACATCGATTATGCATTTCCTTATTTCCTTTCCTCAATGGGCTATATTTTCCTGTTGGAGCTCTTTGGCTTATAGCATCTTCCTTTCTAAGTAGGGTTGTAGCTTAACTAGTGATAATAATAATAATAATAATAATAATAATAATAATAATAATAATAATAATAATAATAATAATAATAATAATAATAATAAAAAAAAAAAAAAAAACTGGTCTATCACTATGGTCAGCGCCAGCAGTTCTATTTCACCTGTCAAATCGACTCGTTGCTGCTTCTTCACCTTTGACGAAATAAAAAATATACAATGAAAAATTCCTTCCTTATCTTCTTGCAATAAGACAGCTCCAGTCCTGTTATCCGACGCATCGACTTAGATAAGGAATATCTCATTGAAATCCGGTGACTGAAGTAACAGTTTCGAATTTAATATGGTCTTCCTTAGATTTTCCCTATTTCCTGGTATCTCGATAACGTAAGTCCGGTCGCTGCTCTTCTCCAGAATCCGGAATGATTCCTGGAACTCATTAGCAAGAGATAATCTACTTGCCGGTGCGTAGACCAATACCCGTAAACTGTCTGTTCGTACGCTTCATACCAAGCTTCTTCTTCATCCTTCTTCGACTATTTTTCATGTCTTTTAAGGAAATATCCTTAACTCGCCGATCCTTCCCCTCTATTCCTTGATATTTTCTTCTTCCGTTTCCTCTCGCTCTATTTCTTTTCCTGCTAAAATTTTCCTCTGTCCTTTGCTGAAGGGTTCTCCTTGTACTTCCATCGGGCGTAAGGGAGCTTTCATGATACACTCGTTATGCTTTTCAGTCGTCTGACAAATGTGACATGCGCTGCAAAACTGGCTCATATCCATATGCATGCTAGGCCAAAAAAGTGTTTCATAATCTTCTCCGTCATCTTCCTTATTCCCATATGTTTTGTTTCGTCCACTACAACTATCACTTGTCTTCACAATGGTGCAGTAATTAATATCTGACGATATATCCCCTATTCAGCATTCCCTAGGATATCAGCAGGTCTCTGGTTCCGCATAAGCAAACATATCCTTAATATAATAACAGGTTGGAGACTGATAACTATGCATCCTTCTGTTGCAGTCCTATCAGCCATTTACTACTCATTTGTCTTACTTCTATCACTGAGTTTTCTATTTATTCGAGGTCAGTTTCTTCTTTTTCCTCTTGTCTATTTGTCTGGCGTTCCTTTTATCTCAGGCTTAATCAGGAGTTTTCTTGCTTGCCATAAAGGGAATCCTCTTCTTCGGGAAAGAAATCCACCAAGTTTATCACTCCTTCGATTTCTTTTTTTTTCTTCAGTAGCCACTTTAATCGTCAACCTCCTAGCCATCAAACAACTAGGAAGCAGATAAGGGAAGTCTTTTCTAAGTTCAGTCAATACTTTTTCCGTCACAATGTGACAAGGCACCAACGGCCCTCCACCTATTTCATTAGCCTGCAGGACGTCTACCCCTTTGACATCCAATGAATCTTCTACCGCAAAGTCAAAATTACCTGTCAGCAACTCGCTTGATAGTTTCAAATGGCAAATAGGGGTAACCTTTTAACCTTCTATTCCCTTCAAAATATCCGAGTCTCCTGTTAGAGACTGAGTCACTAACGGGTGTACG
>NC_090736.1:119143613-119151113 GCF_036898095.1 Palaemon carinicauda
GCAGAATAGAAGGGGAGCCGTATTAAGGTTTCCCTAGTTCTCATTCTATTGAGTATCACAACAGCGCCATATCCAATATGGTGAACATTCCTTGTAGCATTTAGCACGGTGCTAAAGATACAGTTCTTCGGGAGGGATACTGTGGAGGTCTTTTCTTTTTAGAAAAGAAGGGTGGGTCCATAAGGACAACATGGCAATCTCACCCAAAAATAGATTTTTCGCGTCCGTTTTTTGGGCTCTTGCCATGTCGTCCTGTTAGAAGCCTACCAGAGCTTTAATGTCTCTGTGGATTTTCATTAGTGCCTTAACCCTGGGGCAACATTTCTCTGGTCATTTGGACCAATTGAGACAAATGATGTTACCGTTATCCGTCATTATCATTAATCATAAGGAATGTTAGTGCTTCCTGCCCCCTACAGGGAACAGTCATTCTAGACAGTAGAAAAGGGGCCTCAAGGTTAGCATATATTGTATGAACAAACATAAGTATACACTGAATATACAAACAGTCTCATAGTTTGCATATATTGCCGAATCTATATCAGTATCTCTTACTTCTATTGATTGCGAGCATACAACTATATGAAGAATACTTACTTTAGTAAGTCAAAGAAATCTGGGATTTTACACATGCAATTGTTGGGCGAATTAAGACGCAATACATTCCAATAGACATTTATTCCTAATAAATGACTAAATGAATTAACCAGTAAAACGAATGTAGCATGATAACGGAAATATACATGTAACGTATACAGAAATTACATGTCTTTCATGAAAGGGAAAGAAATGGTAAGTGCCACTCAGATTGAAGAAAGTTTTTATAATACAATTTCTCTTCGAAAGTTCTGTACCGGTTACATTCCATTAACACTGTGTACTACGTACACACGGCACTACTGCTATCTTTATAATTCCACACCAGGGATCATGAACAGAGATAGTGTCACCAAGGAAACATTCATAAAAAGGTGATCACACCAAAAGTGATGAAACCTCCCTTTAATTGACAGTCCAGGTCAATTAGCTGTTCATCGCAGACTTAGACGACAGGTTTAAAAATTCTATCCGCCACCACCAAATAATGCTTCAGTCCATGGACCTGCTTAGCATAGTGTTTGCAGAACACCCTGGATGATTCCCATCCAGAATATGAGCAAGGACGTTCGAGGTCAAAATTAGTAAACTGTCTATGACAGTGATTAGTGGGCAGGTTTTAATAAGCTACCTGCTGCCACTATATAGTGCTTCAATTCATGGACCTGTTTGGCATAGTGTTTGTAAAACACTGTGGATGATTTCCATCCGGTGGATGAACAAAGACTCTCAAAGTCCATATACTGAAAGCAGTTCAGTGATAAGCAATTTTTCTCGGATCATGACCTGCAGGAGTACTGTCAGAATCTGCTCTACGAATAAAGTAGGTGAGTTGCGCTCTTAGCTGTTTTAGGGATAAATTTGAACCAGAGGTTTTTCCTTTAAAGAGCTGTCCTCCCCTGAAGTTGAAGTTCTACGAAGATAGACCTTTAGATACTCTATAGGACATAGAGAGACATCTTCCTTCTGAAGGCAGAATTTCCAGGGACCCCACCTCTTGGTGGGTAGCTCGTTCTTAGCAAGAAAGGTTGGATCAGTAAAGAGGTACAGTTCTCCTACTTCTGTGAACTGAATGTGGCCCTCGTCTTTAGATAAGGCCACTATTTCAGTAACGCTAGCCCATGAGGCTATAGTGAACAGAAAAATAACTTTTTGAGTTAGATCCTTAAGGGAACAATCATCATTGTTCATAGATGAGGCATAATGTAGGACTTTATCCAAAGACCATGGAATGGGCTTTGGTGGTGGTGCTGACCTAAGCCTTGCACATGCCTTCGGAATCTTATTAAAGATTTCATTCGATAGATAAACTTGAAAGACATATAGAAGAGGTCTAGTCAAGGCTGATTTGCACATAGTTATCGTGTTGGCCGCCAGGCCTTGATTATGAAGGTGGACAAAGAAGGACAGACAGAAGCTCATCAAAGCTTCTTTCGGTCCTTTTGCTTTAACAAAAGCAACCTACTTTTTCTAAGAAGACTCATATTGTGTTCTCGTTGACTTAGTTTTTTATTCTTCTAAGAATTCTATATTGACTTCTGAGATCCCAAATATTTTCCTAACCGCTAGGGCAAGGAAATCATGAAATGAAGTGTTCGGGTTCTCCGTGATAAATCGAAGGCAATCAGCTTCTGAACCCTCTGATATAGTCCTGGGTTCAGAACTAGGGTCAGCCTTAGCTTCAGTTCCTTCACTAAAGAGGAAAAATAGAACTACTCCCCCTTGGAAGGATCTCAGCATGTTGAGAACCTTCAGCAAGCGATTGGATGGTATGAATCAGGATATATGAGTCCATCCCTTATATACCAGAGACATGATATCTGTTAATTCCACTAGAGGGTCCTCGTATGGGGCTACATCTCGAGGTAGTTTCTTGAAGACGCTCGTGCTGAAGAGGTCAATTTGCAGTTCTGGGACTTGATCCCATCTGAGAGGGAATAGGTCTGCATCCATGGACCATTCCAACTCTATCGGCTTGAGCCAAAATACAGCATCCACTGTCCCATTATGAATTGGTTGTATATGAACTTCTGACAGGTGCTATCCCTCAAGGTATGGGATGGTTAACTTCACTTATACCGTATGAGACATTTTCTAGCATTGTCTATTGTGACGTCTCATTATCGCTTTGGTGTCCCAGATCAGTGGAAGGCAGTCTTATCTGCGTGGAGAGAGCTTCCCCACTCATGAGAGGACCAACATGGTCTTGGGACTTTCGAACTTTAACCTTTGTTAGAGAAGCAATTAAAGAAGGACCTATATAGGTCTTTTTAGATCTCTACAAGCGTTTGATGCGTATCTTCTCCAGACTCTTGACGCATCTTTCAGCTGTGCTCATAGCACTGGGTCTGTCACTATTACGAACTGGAGAGAGTTCAGGACTCCTTGTTAACGTCTTGGGAATCTGATTGATTACCCGATTCTCTTGGCCGACCTTACAATCTCCTTTTATAGTCCTATGAAAAATGAGAGTTGGTGTGACTACAGACTTCAATGATTTTACAGCCATTGAAACCTTTGAGCTGGAGGGAATTGAGAGTTCTTGAGCCTTGTTTTGCATCTGCGATGTTCCAGGAACCAGTTCATCTCCTTGAACGTTCATAGACCAGCCACTTCGGGTGCTGCCCACCCCAACTTCTCGTCCAGGTACTTTGTTGCCTGAACCATTTCTAGACTTGGTTATTGCATGACTATGTCCACCAATCCTATGAAGACATTTAGGACTGTGTTTAGTCGGACACATATCTTTCCTAGGATATACGTTACCTTCTGTAACTTGAATCCTAGAACGGAGGGTATGGGTGATTGGCTGGAAGTTTCCTAGGGACATTTTTTAGGTCTGACAAGATTATAAACACCCCTTCTTGACACAGGGTCCAAAAGTTCAGAAGGATCAACATTCTGAATTCGCTGTTTTAATTAAACTTGTTGAGTGGCTACAAGTCCATAAAGACTCTGAGATTTCTTGAGTCCTTCTCGTGAACACCAAACAGCCTTCCCTAGAATATGATGGACTACTGTTTCCTTACCACCTATATGCTCTAGAGCTCTTAGGCATACTCCTCCAGGAGGGTTTTGGATTGTAGGAGGAGTTAAGGAAATGATGGTGTAGACATTTCTACTTCCCATCGTAGTTCCATCTTGATTAGGTCTTGGACCCAAGGATGGAAGGTCCAACAATTCTGAAGGATCCTCCCTCCTACCAAAAGTATCTCTTTGCTTCGAATGATCAGTAGGATTAAATTTTTGACCACCTGCATGTGGCATCGCAGTCGTTGCAGCCATGGGATGTTGTTGAACAGCCCTAAGTATATTTCCGGACTTTCCCGTATTCCTTTTACGTTGGGGACCCACAACCATGGAAGACTTTCTCTTTGAAAGGATGCCCCACTTTGTGAGAAAACCTATGTTCTCCATGGTGGCATTCTTAATCTCTTCCCTAACTACTTCATATGGGAAGAGGTCTTTACCCCAGATGTTGGAAGATATTAGCTTCCTTGTCTCATGTTTCAGTGTTGCGGTCGTGAACACAAACTCCCTTTATGCTCTCCTAGCCTTCATAAAGGCATAAAGGTCTTTCACCAAGGTAGCCATATGCATTTTGGCTAAGACCATGAACATGTCTAGGGTACTTTGATTGGATGAACAAAACTCTAAGTAGTTTTGTAGAGATAGGGAGACTGTAAGTGTCTCCTGTGTCTCTTGTTCATTATACAAGAGAAACTCAGATAGTTTAGGGAGAACTTCGTTAAACTGTCTACTGATGACATCCCCATCTAATCTTCCTACTAAAAAAGTTAAATGGACTTCCTTCCAGTCCTTCTCCTGTCTGGCAAAGGCTGGTGACAGAGGCTTGCACTCCTTGAGGGCAGGGCATGGCCTACCTGCCTCCACTGCCTTGGCAACTGATTTAAATGCTTTCTCCATTAAGGGGAATGAGATTGAAGCAGGAGCAAGAAAGGAAGGGTGCCTGTTACCCAGTGTAGATTCCTTCGACACCAAGTAACCCGCCTTTTTCAGGCTACTTGACAGGATAGCCTGTGCCTTATCATGGTCGAAAATTATGACTTCCTTCGATTTCGTTCCTTTCCTTGACTTTGATTCATCCTTCAGTCGAAGAAAACAATTAGGAAAAACGTCAAAGCTTGGCCAAAA
The DNA here is from genome assembly GCF_036898095.1 of Palaemon carinicauda. Taxonomy (NCBI): domain Eukaryota; kingdom Metazoa; phylum Arthropoda; class Malacostraca; order Decapoda; family Palaemonidae; genus Palaemon; species Palaemon carinicauda. Next base: position 119,148,366 of record NC_090736.1, read on the forward strand.
TTGGATTTTTTTTCAAAGGAACAGCATCCATCTTCTCCGAGATGTAGAGTTTGCCATTTAAAATCGGCATCATCTCTGCAAACCTCCAGGGATTGGTTTTGGAGCATGTCAGGAGGTCTTGATCCATGGCTCTTTGTATAACCCTTAGGAAACAACAAGTGGAGCTTTACTAGGCTCTATCTTGCATTTTACTTCCTGCTTTTCATGTTGTTTGCGAAAGCTCTCTGATAGATTAATCACTCGGGCCCATAATTGGTCCGTTCCCTCTGATAGATGGGTGGAAGATAGGGATGTCGACGTCAATGGCTCTAGGGCCGGCATAGGCGGAAACAAGTCCGACAAGACATTTTTCCGTTCTTCCCCTGGGTACTTCCTGCCTTCCTTCCAAAAGGTTATCTGGCCCTCGGGAGATGTAATTGGTGCCTGGGGCACCACTATTTCATTACTTGCCTTCGGAAATAGAAGCTTACGCATCCTATCATTAGGTAGGTAAGGTCCCGGAGAGATTTTCTGGAAACCTCTCACCCAGTTGCGTAATTTGTCCCAAGCTGTATCCCTAGTCTCTGTAGACTTGGGATTCTCGAAACCTTCAGACATTAAGGTCAGACATACATTACAAACGTGCTGGTTTCAATAATGTAGTGATTTGGAAACAATATTGCAAGGGGCATGAAACTCCAAGTATTATGACCATAGAAACCCTTACTCGTGATCTTGCAGAAGAGTGCAGTACAAGTCATCTGGTGTTCCTCCTATAAAGAAAAGGAGAATAAAATGAGTATATAATTGGTTATGTCACTGATAATCAATATGTGAAAGTCATTTTAGGACAGTAAGCTATAAAGGGATTGTAGGAGACGCATACTTGTGTATTCTATGTAAGCAACTGCAATTACCTCGCCTCAGTGTTAGCTAGAGGGAGATTCCTCTACCGAGGTAACTCCCATTAAGAGGGTTCTGACCCCTAGGGGTAGAAAAGTGTATAAGTCACTGTCCCTTTTTATTTCTAACACTCTGGGGGTATGGATGACTTATTCCTCAATCAGAATATTGAAGAAATACTATTCTTTCAATATAGGAGCAGTACCAGCAGAAGCTTGCCAAGGGTAATAACCACTATATAATCATACTAAAGTTTTCTATTTGCAGCATATGGTATGTTGCAAATTACTGGCTACTGTATGATCATATATAAGTAGTTCAGCCATCGTGCTGCCTTTGTGGTCAGTAAGTGATAGCACAGTCCAGCTAGCATGACGCCAACTGGACTAAGAAAAATAAAAGACATATTTTTTTATCCCACCCAACCTATTTGCTGTGACCTCCCTTCCAAATTAAATCATAGAGTTTTCTAATCAGGGAGACTCAAGAAAAGGGTTCTACCCTTTAAAGGTTGGGAGTGTATCACTCCAGTCCTTTAAATATTTAATATTGTAAGCCATAAAGTAATCTAAAAAACTGATTTCTAATCAGAATATTGAAGAACTTATATTCTTTCAATATAGGATTGGGCTCAGCAAATACCTGGGCAGTGATACCGAAGATATGTTTGAAATAACTACTAGTATAATATATACAGTAGTTTTCTATCTGCAGTATATCCTTTACTGCAAATATACTGACTACCTGTATAAACATATACTGTAGATCAACCGGCATGATGCCGGCATATCTACTTCTTGCCAGCACATCAAGCGGGATAGCTAAATGAGAGAGAGAGAGAGATATAGCATGGAGTGAAGGCTACCTATCACTGTGTATGTGTACAGTAATTAAGGCTGTAAAGTCAAATTTTACTGCCTTTCTCCAGAAATAAGGTTCAAATGGAAAAGGAGAATGTAATATTCAGGCTTCCATCCAGCCTCAGTACTATTGCTGGCAAGGTCCCACCGACACATGTACCCTATATACTCTAAATATCTTTTGCAATGAATGCCTCTTAAATAGGGTGGGGGTAACCGCCATATATGAATTTCTTATCAGAATTCGAGAATATTTATACAACTTGTATTAATTGATAAGGTAATTCTTTTTTTCGGAAATTTACCAAACAATTGGATGATTTGTATTAATATTATGGATGAGAAAAAAAATTAAATTGATTTTTGCACTCATATCTAGAGGTATTGCAATAAAAATTACTTAAAAAGAAATTATAAAATAAGGGTAAATATCCCTGGAATATTTTTTTAGATAATAGGAAAGACAAATGTATTTAAATATTTCCATTTTTCGTCAATAAAAAATAAAATTCTGAACTCCTACGCCCTAGACTATACTTACCGTAAATCTGTGTCCTAGTAAAAACATGGTATTTTCTTCCTCTTTAAAATGGTATACCTATCTTTGAATTTCTTTTCGAAATATGAAAGACGTAACCGTTTAAATGGAAAAAAAGTGAAACCGAGAAAAACTGCTTTAGAGGTAATCATTTGTTTTTGTGTTTTTATTCTCTAGGGATACCATAATGCACTTATTGCATGAAATGTATGAAACGGGTAAAATAGATAAAAATCCAGCTTTAACGCTCACCATGGATTCTTCCTGATTTTTATTTATTTATTTTTTTTAATCTTTATTATTTGTCCTGCTATTCAGTCCCTCCTTTCAAATAGGTATTAGTCGCTCGATGGCGAGGGTGTCATCAAGGACCACCTGACTCCTTGCTCAGTGTAGACCTCAAAAATACCCAGCCTGTATTCGGTGCTCAACCTCGAAATCTTGATATTACTGACATTACGCTTACTC
>NC_090736.1:119156113-119183613 GCF_036898095.1 Palaemon carinicauda
AAATTAATTGTCAGTGTCGTGACAATAAAATGGTGGCTAGTCGGTGGATCATTGAGCAATTTGGAAAAAGAATAAATAAAATCACGATATGAGTTCACAGGAACTTGAAGAATTGTACATGAAGGTCGACGACGTCGGAGGTCTGCGTCATGTCGTGAGGACACAAGGAGAACCTGTACACACTAAAACATCGATGGGAACAGAGAAGCGAACACGGCAGGAAGAGGACCATAACAACCCTTTGTTTGAAGATGGGTTCGAATCCCCGCTCGGAGGAAATAGACTATATGGCCAATATGAAATATTTCTGAGTTTTGTGGAAGCAGCGATGACGGATCAGTGTTGGATTGATCGTCAGAAAATCATCGAGGCGAAAGAGGGAATTCGAGGAAAGGCCTTTAGGAAATTGAGGAGAAAAATAGAGTTTATGGAGTCCATATCATGGGCACATCTGAGAAGACGCCTACAACGGAGGGCGGGCCTGAGAACCACCTGTAACGGAGTCCCCGTCCATAAGGGAGCAGCCAGGAGTTTGCCGGATTGGTCACCCACGGAGGACCTGTGGAAAGGAGACCTTAGCACCCTTACACCGAGTTGTGAGGGCAGGAATGGACGGCGCACAGGAGAGGGAACGGAAAGGAAACACATTCGTCCTAGAGAGGATGACACGACAACGTTCCTGTTGGAAGAGAAGACAGTTTTTCGTCGAGGGAGCAACAGCATCGAAGATCGCCGTTCGAAATGGCGATTTAGGACCCTGTCGAAAGCAGTCGGAGTGTCCCTGATCACCCGTGCCATAGAGGAACTCGTCGTCCAAGAAGCAGCTGGTGTTTTGGCAAGAAGGACACACCCGCCAAGGTCAAGGGCAACCCCGAAAGGTGAAATAGGTCCCAGACAGAAACAGTAGGACGAGGGACCCAAGGCGACCCACAGCAATCAACCCCCCACGGAAGTTAAGTAACATGTTACAAAATCTGTAGTTTTATGTTTAACTAATGTATTTTGAGATTTTGTAGAGTAACGAAGCTATCTTCCCGTTTTCTTTTCGTAATGTTAAATTTGAATGAAAGACACTAGTTTAATTGAAGAAAGTAACTAGTCGAGTAAAATGTTTTTATTGTTAAAGCTTCCAGTAAAGATTAGAATCTCTGTTGGTAAAAGAAGAAAATTAACTTGATTTGTTGCTGTGTGGTCAAAAGAGGAATTGTGTTTTGTGCTGTATGAACTATAAGTTTTCGTTGCATAGTTTCTTCGACTTATAGTATTTTGAGTTTGTTTTTTGTGATCTTTGTGGTCAAAGATTTTAAATGTGATTTTTGGATTGTTGGAAAAAGAAGGCAAGTCACGTGTTGATATAACTTTGTGTTAACAATAACAAGTTGTTGATTCCAGAGAGGAAATGTAGAACGTTTGTAAGTTCAGAGGTAAGGAGTAAGTTATGAAGTTTTTTGTAATACCTCTTTTGAGTATGTACTTGATATGATTATGGAGAAAAAAGATGTAAATTAGGTACATTGGTATTTGGGAAATTAGGGTCACAATATTTGCTCTTACGTCGTATTCCGTGTTATCGATTAATAGCGTACTTAGTTCAATGTGAAATGTTTTGAAAGAAAGAGTAAGCTATTGTTTGCCAGTTTTCGCCTGAGATTATCTTGATTGATAAAGACGAGTTGTTAACGTAATCAACGAAGCGAGTTCAGTTGTTAAGTAATTAGTACTGTCACGTAGGAGATTTTAAAATTTTGCCTTTGGTTTCTTTGGTTACAGTGTGTCATAAGTGATTTGTTTGTCAAGTGATCGGTCTGATTGATGACACCGAACATTTTTACCAAATCGTTATGGACAAGTAATGTCAAATTGTTTATCAGGGAGAGTGAATGCATTTTTGTTTAAAGGGATCCCGATTAAAGTCAGCTGACACGAGTGAAGATGAGTGAAACGAATGCGATGTTGTGTGAGTTCCCTGAGTAAGCATTATGATGTCACCGCCACTGTTATAGAGCACACCTTGAATGAATTTTTGCTGTGTGTGTGTGTTAAGAGGAAACCTAAGATTTTGACAAGTAATGTAGTTTCATTTGCTTAAAGATCAGAGTTAATTCTTTGTTTACAAATCTAACTCTTTAGAGGGTTATGTGTTTTGGAAAAATCGTGACAAGTAGACACAAAATGATTGATTTCGAGTAATGTTTGACATTATGATATAAAGATGAAAATTTGAGTTTTTTATGTGTTTGTCAGTTTTAGTTAACTCGCGAGAACAAAATAAGTAATGTAAAAAAATTCGAGAAATGGCGAACAAGGTGCCGTGAATTTTCATTTGTTCGTGGCAAAGACTAATGTAAATGAGCGAAACAACTGTGACATCAGATATTGGAGACACGATAGTTATAACAGTAGGTCTAGAGTTGCAAGACTTGATAGGCTAACCTGTGGGTTGAGGAATAACTTACTCAAGCAATACACTCTGATTCATGTAAAGAATTCTTAATTTGATTTCTTATTTTTGAAGTCAAGGTATGACGTAGAACGTGGGTTTGATGTTAATTAAGAGATTTGGTGAATCCACGAGATAAAGCCTAGTATTTTGATGGCTTTGTTTAGAGACCTGATAAGAGGCTAGCTAATTGCCCTTTAGAGTTATGTAAGTTTTGGTAACTTGTCTCGAAGGCAAAAGAGACTGTTTTGCTTTCTTTTTTTGTGTGTATCATGATGCCTGTTTTGTGCATAAGATCAGGACGTAATTTTAAGGGTTTTGAGCTCAATTTGCTTTAAACACAGGATATAATGAGAGTGTTGGAGATACACCGTATTACTTAGTTATTGGTCAAGATCCAAATTTGCCTTATGAAGTTTTCACGAAGAAAGAGAAACTGCCTGTGTATAATGTAGAAGATTTTCGTACCTATGTTGCAAACGTAAATAAGAGGGCTTTTGAAGTTACAAATAAGTCTTTGCAGATAACCCAAGAGGGAAACATTCGTAGTTACAACAGGAGATTTAAGACAAAGTCACACGAAATTCAGATAGGGGATCGTGTGTATATAAAACGGCTTCAGGGTAGAGAGCACAAGTTCGAATCAGCTTTTATTGGTCCGTTCAGGGTAATTCATATTAACCGTGATAAAATAACTGTAAAAAGTATAGTGAGAGGTAATGTATACGAGGGTTATACTGCCCAAATGAGTTGACGAGTTCAGATGATCGGAATGTGTCAGCAATGTACCCTGTGCTAGATGCCAATCATGGATCAGCTGATTTTTAGCGCACTCCTTGAGAGAGAGAGAGAGAGAGAGAGAGAGAGAGAGAGAGAGAGAGAGAGAGAGAGACCGAGTGGCAGAACGCCACCCGAACGCGTTTTCTGTTGAGAGAGAGAGGGAGAGAGAGGTGATGGAGCCGCTGGTGAGCGGCAGAGCATCGCCTATGCCCGTTTTCTGTTGAGGGAGAGAGAGAGAGATGAGATTGCGCACGCGCAGGAGCGGCGTAAAAATGGGAGTAGGATGGAAAGGAAAAGATGTATGGAGATAGCTGTGTGAGAACAGATTAGAGAGAACTGTTTTCGTTTTGGCTAATGATTGTCCCTTAGAGGTAGGGAAGTAGAAAAGTTTTTCTTTGAGTTTTATCTTTTTCTTTGAAAATTGTTGAAGAGATTGCTTTCTTTTGTTGGCCTCAGTGATAGGCCTAGGTTATGAAGAGTTTTTGTCCTGAGTAAGGTTTAACGTAACTTGAGAACAGTTTGGACTTTGGAGAAATGTTATGGCGTTTAGTTTTAACGTAAATTTACGTTTTTCGCCTTTGGTTTCCTTGTTGTAGGGAATTAACGTAGATCTGATTGGAATGATTTTCCCTATTCATAGTTGCGCTAGGAAATTTTGGTTTCAAATTAGTTCTCTGTGGTGAGTGGTTGCACTCCCCTAGAAAGATTGATTCACCAAAGGTTGATTGGGCTCCACAAGCACTAAGAGGATTGGAAGACCCAGGCCTAAGGGGCTTGGGGTTGTAAAGTGCGATGTAGAGAATGTTAGTGTGTTGGTAACACTAGAGCCTTTGGTTGTGTGATGTGGAATAGCTTGGATGAATAAGCGTCCTAGAATGATTGTTGTTTGTTCGGATTAGTTTGAGTTCGAGCAAAAGAGGAGACAACGCAAGATGAGTATGTCGCTGTTGTGTAAGCGATTTGTGTAGGTTGTGTCTGTTGTGAAAGTTTCTGCTAGAGAGCTTGTTTTCTGTTGTGATGCGAGCAAGGTGTCAGCAGTTTGCCCGGATTGGAATTTGAATGATTGGGCATGTAGAGTTCATAGCTCTGATGACGACAGCAGAAGAGAGAGGCGACCGCCCCTTAACCCACAAGACTTTGAGTGTAGGTTTTTACATAGTATGTGCGTGTTTCTTGCTGTCCTAGTGGACGTACCGTCACGAGCACGGGTTGAAGACGCACCAACTCAGCTGGTATCACCTGTAAGTTGGGTGCGCACACAGATGTGTTCTGTGTCTGTTCGCATTACTGTGTGTTCTGCGTTTGTACGCATTACTGTGTGTTCTGCGTTTGTACTAGTACCTTTTTTGAGTTTGTAAGCGCTTTGCTAGATTCATCGAACCATGCACCAAGATTGTATTCGGTAATCTTTTTGGGTGATTTCATTATTTTTTTGTATGTATATGTGTTGGCCAACCTGTACGTTCGATTTTGGTTTTTCTGATGATGATATGTATCTCTTTTGTGATTATGACGTCTCTGTGGACTTAATATTCTTTTCCATAGGGAATGGATTGTTTTTCTTGTATGTAATATGATCTTTTGTTAACTGTCATTATACCATGCCTCTAATTACAGAATCCAGGGTGGAGAGTGAGACTGAACCATGTAGCGTCTCCCCTGTGACTGTAGTAGTAAATTGATTGCTTATGCGAGCCTGAGGATTAAAATCCTAAGTTGAGTACTTTTCTTTATATGATTTGGTTTTGCTCAAGGAAATCCTCTGATTTCAGTTGCTGTCATGTAACCTTGGATATTTTGTTCTTAGTTTTTGCTTGCCTAAAGCTATCAAAATGTGCCTTGTTTTAGAATTGTTTGCCATGATTTTTCCTATATATATGTATAATGTATATCTATGTAACCTTTTTCAGTAGTTTGGTTGCTCATATTTACTCACATTTACCCATATGTATTGGTTTTCAGAGTTAATTGCTGTTGTTTTTGGGGTCTTTTTCCTTTGGGGGAAGTATATAATCATTTCGGTTATATAATCTTATGTCACTTATATAATCATTTTAATTATATGATCTTGTGTTGCCTATATAATCAGTTTGACTGTATAACCATTTTGCTTATATAACCATTTGATCACATTTTGCATGTCTTGAGTTATAATCCATATATTGCTACAGTAATGAGTGATGTGGGTTTAGCTTAGTAAGATGATGCTGTTCGAGTTTTTTTTTGGAAGTTGAGATTTTGCACACCCCGAGCGCGTTGCGACCAAGTAGCAATATTCGGAGTTTGAATCTAAGGTAAATGGTGACGTGACAAGATTTTCCTTGGTTTGTTGGAATTTCTGACAGTTCCGGGAGTAACTGTAACTTGGTAAGGGGGGATTTGTCACGTACACCCTGGTTGTGGTCACGTGAAGGACCTCTGGTCACCAGCTCGCTTGAGGGGAATGCGATTTATCAGCATCCACCGGAGAAGAGGTTGTCTCCATGCCAAATTGCCAACGAATGGTTTTCTGCCTCCCACCTTGTCTTGCAGATTTTGTTGGGGGGCCTTGAGGCGGAGCTTGACGGACAACGGCCAGGAGGGCGTAGGCCTGCCGGACATAACTGGATTACTATGACGAGGATGACACTGATTGGTTTTCGGCCTCTGACGTCATGAGGTCACACCCTACGGTGTCGGAGATGCCTTACGATACCCGCCGGGCATGCATCAGTCTGGCCTAAAGCAGCAGTAGAAGAAGCTGCCCAAAATATTCGTCCCTTTGCTTGTCATACCAGAACCCTCCTTTTTGGACTTAGAAACAAATTTCAAACCTTTTGGACTTGAAAGTTTTCGAGCGGAAATTGAATTAACGTAAATGCTAAGTCTTCGTCCCCTGACCGTTGTTCATCAAGTTAAGAATAATTGTATCATGCTACCATGAAATGAAGAGCACGTATTTTATTTAAAGAAACATTGCAAGATTGAAATTCTTAGACTTTTTTAAAAGTGCTCAGACCTTTGTATGATTATTTTTGAAAATATATTGCTCAATACAAATTAAACTTTGTGTATCCCGCATCTTGAATATTAATGTTTAAATTAATTGTCAGTGTCGTGACACTAGATCTCGATTTGATTTCTTTTTCTTATTTAAATGATAAAGTAAATAAACTGGCAAATTTTGACGAAATTTCTAACATAGATAGATTTCATGCAATTGACGGTGAATTGAACTTTTGGAAATGATTCGGTACCATATCAGGATTCTGAACCGGGATCTGTAATTTTCAAACTTTTAAGAATTAGGTCAAAAGACATTGTTATATCTAATTTACAGCAAATTTTAACACTGGATTGATATCATACCTCGGAAGAAACCATGAAATTATCGAGGTTTAGTGTCAAAAGCATAATTCTTGGTCAGCATTGCACTATATCACAATCTACTGTGAAATTAGCATATGAAAAGTGGGAGACAACGTCCATAGTTTACGCCATATATCTCTTATCTATGCTCTCATTGTGAGCTCATCTGAATTCTCAGATCCTTCCTACATACGCAGTTTCATCAGTCATGAATATTATAATTTACCAAGTACTCTCCTGCTCTGCAGGCTTCTATTCAGTTAAACCCTGGACTAAATCCTCTTCACTTCTTAAAATAAGCCCCATCCATCTTGATAATATAATATCGTTAACATTAGGCATCCCTGCCACATCACTAATAGCTGCATTTGTTATATGCTGCAGCCATTTAATTCCCAAAATAATTTACGAGTCTTTATTCTTATAGACAAGAAATTTTACATCAGTTGATAAAGCACTGTACCAAACTAATTGTAGGCTATCCAGTCCGAGATGTCAAAACGTAAATGTACAGCGAGGAAGGAATTGCTTTGAAACAACATGTGGTTTATGCCACTGAGATTTCAGTATTGAACATGGCGGGAAGAATAATAGCCAATCACGAGACACATTGATTCGGCAAAGCACACAGAAAGCATTTCCTCCACCTCAAACGATGATTAAATAACAAAGTTCATGATCAAGAAAAACACAACAAACTTCATGATCAAGAAAAACACATATAGAGAAAATAGAATAATAGATGCAGAAGTAGCCATGGCCTTTCATTACTGTAGCCAACATCCAATTAAAAAAAATGTACAAATGTACTACTATCATCATCATTATTATTATTATTATTACTATTATTATTATTATTATTATTATTATTATTATTATTATTATTATTATTATTATTATTATTATTATTATTAGTTTAGTTACAACCTAGTTGGAAAAGAAAGATGTTATAACCCCAATGGCTCCAAAAGAGAAAATATCGCAGTGAGGAAAGGAAATAAAAAAAAAACTACAAGAAGTTCAAGAGTAATAACAACATTAAAATAAATATTTCCATATATAAACTATAATAACTTGAAAATAACAAGAGGATATACACTTCAAAATAGTAAGAGGAAGAGAAACAAAGTGGAATAGTGTGCCAGAGTGTACCCACGAACAAGACAGATCTAACTAAACACATTGGAATAACATGGGCAGAGGCTATGACACTACCCAACACTAGAGAACAATGGATTAATTTAGAAATTTTTGATGTCTTTTCATATATTTTATTAGATGTACCTGCTCTAAGGGGACAGATACATTCTTCTTGTCTAGTGTTAAAAGACAAAGGTTTAAAACTTTACGACAACAAGCTTTTTTTGCCTGTGGTCAACTATTAAAATCATCCTTGATCAACAAATGCAGAACAAATTCTCTGAATGGGTGACCAAGATGTGTCATGAAAGATGGTTTTCCATCCTTCAGCAGTTAAACTTCGAGGAACAGTATTCTGAGATATCCATTTTGTGTGAATATCTATTAAATATTCCTGCTCATAATGCAAATGTGGTTCTATGATGACTGTTCAATGGACGAGAGGAATAAGTTTGATTTGTCAATCATAGATGTTATTTTACAGTGTAAATAGAATATAGATTGTCATTGCAAAGAATTTTCCAGACATGCTCTTCATATGAAAAAGTTGATTTGTTTCATAAATATTGATTACTACTTTTCCAAGTTTTCTTTTTTTCTTTAGTTTCTTTCTTTTAATTTGTATTAAATATTAATTTTCCTAGTTTTGTTTCTTCATATCCCATTGAAACGCTTGATGTTTTTGATGCGTCTCTAGGTTTTATAATCGATATTGATCTGGGTGTGTGTATATACTATATGTGTATAAATTTATTTAGATATAAATTTCATAGGCTGAGAATTGAGAGATTTAGGAGTGTCTCAAATTGCTTCTCTTCAAATCTGGTAACCCTAGATATAGCACATCTCAAGCAAGTGTCTTTCCTCTGTATATTTGGTGGCAAAAGTTCTAAAAGCTTGCGAAATATAGTCATCCATCCGTAGAATATTTAATAAATCATGAGGTTCCCATACTAAATGTAACAACAGGTTTTCGTGTGATAGTACTCCTCTTTTTGCTAGCCATTCCTTCATCAAAACCAGTTTTCTAAGAAGAGCTAGAATCTACAGCTCCCTCTCTGAAGACACTTTCCCAATTGCTAGCTGAGAGTATACTAACCTGATTTAACTCATGCCGCCTGCGTAATGTATAGGTACAATTTCAGTCGTTCGGCCACTGAATCTCTACCCCAAACAGAAGACATGCAGGTAATACCGGTGTGTGAATGGGCCCCCCTAGGCTGGGGTCAGACATCGACAAATAAGGTTTGCGACCCGCTCTGAAGTTAGAAAAAAACAAGAATTTGTAGAAAGTTTAGCGATTGTTTAGGTGTTTTATGTTGGAACGACGTGTTTCACACTTCTTGCTAGATTCCGGCTCGGTTTTTCTTGGATTATTAGGGGCCCCATTCACGCTCAGATGCAGTCTTCAGGTGCGAATGTTGTGGGCACGGTTTAACTGTATTGTTGCGTGTATTGCGTGATTTTATTCGTAAGGATTGTACTCAAACGCGACCGGACAGCTTGAGACCTGTTCGAGCAGGCCTGAATGTATGAAAGGAGTGTTTGACATGGCATGTAAGCTTATCCTCATGCTATAGTTAAAAGTCGCAGTAGAAGAATCCTAGTAGGCGAGCACTATGTCAGACATCTTGGTAGATAATAGATTTATAACTAATTCACTGATGTATACAAGTCAATCCCTTGGTGATATAGCTAGGGTCGCCAGATATCCCGATTTTGCGGGACATGTCCTGAATTTTACCCTTTTGTCCAGTGTTCCAGACTACACCCTCACGGGATGCTCTTTGTCTCGCATTTAGTTTATCATAAAAAAATATATAATTGAAAAGAAAAAAATATTAACAAATTAAAATCCTTACCTCATGTTATAACGTAAAATGCTGATTCTTTTTTGAAATTACGATGATGATAATATAAATTTAATAACCAAAATATGTTACTAAAGGTTTACTGTGTTTACATAAAGCAGCCAATCACGTTTGCAAATGATTAAATTGGTTAGCACCAGGTGAGTGCTGACTATTGAGTAGTAACATACTGTGACATTTCATTTTAACCCTCCATACCAGAGTGCCATTACTGCTTGCTACAGCCTACTTTTTTCCTCTTTAAAAATAATTGCATGCAGCCCAAGATGTCAACACGTAAAGGTAAATTTCGTGATGAATAATCCAGCGAGGGGACATTTTTCAAACAAGGAAGGAATTGCTTTGAAGCAACCAGTGGTTTATGCCATTACAATTTTAGTATTGAACATGGCGGGAAGAATGATATTACGAGACACATTGTTTCGGCAAAGCACTCAGAAAGTATTTCCTCCACTTCAAAAGATGATAAAATAACAAACTTCATGATCCAAAAAAAAAAATACACAAACTTCATTATCAAGAAAAACAGATAGAGAAAATAAGATATTAGCAGCATAGGTACTCATTGCCTCCCATATTGTTAGCCATCATTCAATTCAAATGATTGTACACCCAGCAACAAAACCGGTGTCACCTCGCCAGACCTGCCTTGAAGAGACCATATTCTTCTTGTCCTGAAAGGTGGCCGACATTTAAACAACAAAGATATCTTTTGATGGTTCGAATGTGAGGGGTAGAGAAATTACCAATAGCACAAAGAAACGCGATGATTAATGATATATATGTATACACACACACACACACACACACACACACACACACACACACATATATATATATATATATATATATATATATATATATATATATATATATATATATATATATATATATATATGTGTGTGTGTGTGTGTGTGTGTGTGTGTGTGTTTGTGTGCGTGTGTTAGAGAGATACAGAGGTTTTATCTCATATTCCTATAAGAAATGCTATCGTTTTCGATAGTAGTGATCGAAAATTATAATCAAATTGATATATTTTAATTCCGTAATACATTTATATATTGAACATCATCAAATATTGTGGGAACTGACTACTCCAATTAATATATGTCAGAATAATATAGTGTTGCCTTCGTTTTCATTATCCTAGCAGGTGCTCTCTCTCTCTCTCTCTCTCTCTCTCCCTCTCTCTGGTTTAGGAATAAGTTAGATAAGATCATAAGAGCTCTCTAAATCCCTCCACCAAAGAGCAAATAGAGTCTCTGCGCATGTACTAACAAGTCTTTGAGACATCAAAATCCTTGTAACACTCTCTCTCTCTCTCTCTCTCTCTCTCTCTCTCTCTCTCTCTCTCTCTCTCTCTCTCTCTCTCTCTCTCTATTACCTGTATCCAATAGTTAGATAAGGATACACTGTTTTAAGATATTTGGATGTGCCTAAGGATTACACAATACCGATAAGTACTTCGCAAGCTTGCGTTGAATTTGAATTTCTTTTAGGGGGAAATCCCAAATTCCAAAGATGTTCATTAGCTACCTAAAAACACAAGCAAACTCAAACCACTTGTGATATTGGTTGATTTTCATGCAGTCCCTGGTCAGGTGGTTTTTTTTTTTTTTTTTCTATCAAATCGCTGTTTTGTTATGGATGGTTTATTACTTCACTGAAAACCCTCGGCATATTACTTTTTATTGAATCGTAACAGTAGTAAGGAACCAATGTCTTATTTTATTTTATGAACGCTCATACCAATCAGTGGTTTTTAAACTGTTTTCAAAGCCTGCTCTCTTTTCAAATCAGCATAAAATTCTAGCACGCATAAAGTGTTGAAATACAAGAGAAAAACGCGTAAATATTATGGTATAAAGTGGATATGATGTGTATTAAATGAAAAATTGTTTCTACGACAAATGCTGTATTACTGTTTTCACAGGGAAAAAAATAAACCTGCCAATTAAACCAAATATTATCGTTTTAATTATTCATATTCATATGGTTAGGAACTGACCACACACCTCTTAAGGGAACAGACACATATGTTTAAGAAACATCGAGCGAAGTCAATCATAACTTAGTTAATACCATTGTCATGTATTGTGGCTATTAAGGATTGCTATCCGTCCATCTGCTATTTAGGTTTTGTTTTCGGTTCGGCTTGTAAAGATTAAAACTAATTGTAAGTTATATATGACTCATCACATTCCAACAATTATCAGTCCAATTATTCAAAATGATATCCCTAATTACGAAAACTTTGTTGCTTTGGACAATTTTGACAAGGGAGATTTTAGTTATGAAATAATCTTGTAAACTTGCAGTAGAAACCTGTAATATAACCGGAAGAAATAAGTCAAAAATTTTGATCTTACACTTTTCTTGCATGTTGGTTTGGTTTTGAAAGGCCGGTGACCACAAAATTTGTTGGTTATCGATTCTTCGGACAAATAGTATGAATATATAAAACCAGCCGAAGCCACATCTATAGCCTGGACTTTACAGGTATATGTTACCCCAAACAAATTTTACACGCGAAGTTTTGTAAACGATATTTTTATTAATCACCATGGCTACAAATTAGCAATTGTAATATTTAATTATTCTAGACTGAGAAGACACTATAGGATATCCTAATCTAATATAGGATTTGCTTATATGTCAAAACTTAGTTGAGTTACCAGGAATAGTTTTTAAACATCGCCATCATTTCAATTGGATGCCTTTTATGGCCTATTGTATATAAACAATAATAAATGATTAACAATTTGATTTATTTCATAGAATCGTTGATATTACCATCATCATCATCACCACATCCTCTTCATTTTTTCTCAAATATTGATAAGCAAACCTTGTAAAGCCATACATTAAGGTGACTCAATTACCACCTCTCCACCATGATCTTTAGCCGCCACCTGATTATATCCTAACCCTATCCCAACATGTTCGAGGTTTTAAGGTTTCGTAGTTATGATAAGATCCTTCTGGTGGGAGTTTTTAGGGAAATCAAAAAACTAAATACTACGACGACAATATTTCATACATTTGTTCTACATGTGTTTACAATAATTTCATAACCACAGATAACGAAGTAAATACGCAAAAGATTGATTGAACAGATATCGACAGTAATGGATTTCTTGAAGAGCTTACCTGTGGAACACCTATAAGGTGTTTGACATCAGGTCATGAAACATCAAATAACATCGTAATAATACGAAGAGTCAATGCAAAGGATATATTTCCTTTCGCCGGGGGGGGGGGGGGGGGGGGGGGCGGTCGGCTGTGTGAAGCCAGCTAGGCTATGACCCATGAGCATTGAGCAATCGTCACCAGGGAAGGTGGTTCCCTTGGAAGTGAGCGATTTTCCCAGATAATTTGATCGATTGATTAGAAGTTTTCTGGTATCCTAACCTCTAAGGTTATTGACGCCGAATCAGATAATACGAGTAAACAATGTTTTAATAGTATAATTTTTATACCCTACATCCAATACACCATACTATCACTATAATAATACACCACTGAACACTTTCATTGCATGTCATTTCATATATTTTATTTTCACCAATCACTTCTGAAACAATATTAATTATGCTGACTTATGAAACAACTTAAATCTCCAACCTTAAACTGATATAATTGATATAGCAATAAATACTACATTCTCTAAGAGGGGCGGAGCCAAGTAGCCGGTGACAAAAGCTGACCCAAACCACATCGAGCTACATGGCTCATGATGGAAATCAAAGGAAAACACTGAAGTCAACAAGTAAACCTTTAAGCCTAGTTACCTAACAAAAAAAAAAAATGAACAAAAGCCATTTATTAATTACTGGTTACCCCTGTAGGTGCTATTAGAAAGAGTGTGTATGTATGAGAGAGAGAGAGAGAGAGAGAGAGAGAGAGAGAGAGAGAGAGAGAGAGAGAGAGAAAGAGAGAGAGAGGAACTGCTTAGGAAAAGGTAAGCGAAAGATATTTCCGTATTATGAATATTAATATGAAGAGTCAATTATTCTAGTAAATTTTATGTAGAAAAAGGATAACGAAATTCAAATGAAAGGTTATGATAAAATCTCTTGAAGTAGTTTCTAAATAATATTCGTTTACATTTCTTAAATGAATAAATTTATTATCGCATTTCTTTGAGTGCTATTGGTAATTTCTCTACCCCAGACATTTGAACCATCAAACGATGGTTTGGTTGTTTAAACGTCGGCCACCTTTCAGGGGAAGAAGGGCATGATCTCTCCACGTCTAGTCTGGTGAGGCAACACCGGTTTTGTTACTGTGTGTACAGTTAGAATCAAAAGAACGCCGACACTCAGGGGAAATCTTTCGCCAGATGTCTATAGTGTTCCCATGACAAAACGGACAAGGAGTTGCTCTTCTTACAACTTCTACGAAATGGGCGGAGCATTCTCAAACCTTAGCGAATCGGACAGTAAAGGGCCGTCTTTGTTAGCAAAAGTATACAAATGTTACAAATCGAGTTGCCATATTTCAATTCTGTATAATCATTTGACGTCTCAACTTTTCAATACAAATACAAAACACACACACACACACACACACACACACACACACATATATATATATATATATATATATATATATATATATATATATATATATATATATATATATATATATATATATATATATATATATATATATACATGTCTGTGTATATATATATATATATATATATATATATATATATATATATATATATATATATATATATATATATATATATATATATATATATATATATATACTACAATTTTTCAATTGCTACTTTTTTCGTAAGAGGGACCAAGTAGACACTTTCCTGGGAAGGGGGGGGGGGTTGTTCTCCTTCAACCCCCCTGCCCTGGCCATTCCGACGCTGAGCAAATAGGAAAGTCATTTCTGTTTTAGGGCTTGTGGAGATAGGCTGCTTGTAGACTCATGATACAGCCTTTAAGATATTGTATCATTGCCTGAGATTTATTTGATAACCGTCAATGTTCAAGTAAATTTGGCTAACCCGATTCATTATTAGTTGATTTGTAAAAGATAGCAGCAGTAGAATAAAATAGCTGCTGTTGATGGAAGGTCGATAAGTAACGAGATTTAAGTATTAACTTTGCATAATAGATAATCGATGATGGATATAATAGATACTGATGACTGCAAAGCACCTTGAATACAATCAGAATATATTATTTCGTATCGAAAATAACTTATATTGAGGAAGATGAGGAGGTTATCACATTTTGGCAAAAGGTTTAAAAAATTTGTTTTATTGACAAATCAGTCTCAGAAAGACATAATTTTCAGAAATTTTTTTTATGAAACTATGATATACCTATTTTCCCAAAATGAATTCTCCAATATTTTTTCCTGAAAATATACACGAATGGATGGCATAAGCACGAAATGATTCCCCCATTCTAATACCCTGATTGTAAGTTATCAATGATTATATAATTGCTAGTAGCTTTATCTTGAGAAATTAAACAGCTTTGAGAACCAAACCAACTTCTTATCAATTTCATGCACAAAGGTCTAATAATCTTGATTCAAATAGGCTTAGCTTTTTATGATAAAGTCCTTATTTACAGTGATCAAGTGCCCGAATTAGTCCAGCTATGGGGTGCTTGATGTAGGTCTCTTGACCGGGTAAATTACGCAAGGTAGATGGGCGCTTAACAAGCGAAAACGGCATTACTATCCGTGAAGCTCTAGTTCGGGTCGTTCGAGCAAAAGCTATCCATACCAACTCCTCAGCCTATTAGGGTATTAGTTAAACCACAATTTCTACAGCTGGTGCCGTGAGTAGGTGAAAGGAAAAACCAAACATTAAAATATCTCGGGAATAAAAGTTTGATTGTCCTTTTAGCTGGATTCCGGAATAAGGCATTTGAAGATCTGTATTCCATTTTCCTCTATATTAGTTTTTACAATCTCCATCGAAGTAAAAGAAAATTGCATTGTGAAGCATGCTTCCATGAATAAGTGGTGCCCCTCGGATTTTTTGTACAATATATATCCCAATCCTCTATCATTATTCCAGTTAACGAAAATTTCTTAGTCGATTTTAAAGCAACTGGTTAAATTTTCCTACAGAGCATTTAAGGTATATAGAGGAGTATAAAATATTATGATCAAACTATATGGAGCCGGACAAATGTTGGTATACGGATCCTTCAAGAAGCAAATCCTCCACCCACCCAAAAGCAATTATAGTTATTTTCCCCCAAAATCACCCATTATTTGGATAAGCATTTGATTCTAACAAAATAATCCCGTTATTTATATCCTGTAATAACTATCTCCCATTTTGCCATTTAGTTTCGATAATCATCAAGTTAATAAAGCACTTACGATAAAGATTGAATTAGCAATGTAGTAAAGATTTTACTATATATATTCAAGATTTTAGTTCAAATGGCAATGCTAATCCTTCAAGGCCAAGATAGCAGACGGCGAGAGGAGAAAGCTCAACAATGGGAATATAAAATAAATGATGAATAAAGGGAAAGTGGCTTAGAGTCTAAAGACTGAAACGGGGCATACCCCTGAATCTGAATAATTTGGGAAATATTTTACAATGATGTATCCTCGCGTATTATGAAATGTTACATTCAATGAATATCTATAAACTGTAAGTAGTTTTTAGCAGTCAATATAAAATCTGAAAAATAACGATAAGCTTTTGGGAGCATAATACAATCATTTCTATTAGAAACATTGTATAATAATGACAAACAATATTTTGATATGCATAAATGTCTAAGAAGGAGTTTATGTGCTGTTACATAACTTCACTAACTAGAGTAAGCTCAAACCATTTGATCTCTCTCTCTCTCTCTCTCTCTCTCTCTCTTGTATCTGTGTGCCAGTGAGTGATTACACTTTTGCGACCCTATAAATATCATGATTTAACGCGGATAACAAAAGGCTATCGAGTGCAATATAGCTACAAGTTTTCGTGAATAGTCAGTCATTAGTTTGAGGTCGGAGAAGTGGGATAAAACGTCGGCATAGAATAGTTATCTTGGGAATTACTAAAAATCTCATCAAGATGGCTATGTACAACACGGGCAAGGCTTGGAGAGACATCGCTGGACTCAGCAAAAATAAATTCCATGAGTTGGCGAAACAGGAGCTCGACCGTCTGATAACAGAGGTCACTAGTAACGTCAACCAATGTGACGGAAAAATATTCGCAGACATATTGAAACAATATGATCCAATAAACTGGAGCAAATCTGCGGAAAACATCAGCAAAATAACAGAAGAAATTCCAAAGAAAATCCAAGTGTTAAAGAGACTTATAAAGAAAGTCTACATCAATCAACACATTCCATCAAAGAACAATAAGAAGTCCAATATGGTGAATATGCTGATTGATGCAATGGGAAAAAGAATGCCAAAATGGTGTAATACATGTAAGATATGGTATTCCATTAATAATCCTCAACAATTGATTAGAAAATGTGATGCCTGTCATGTCCCAACACATCCCACATGTGCTGAAATACAGCAAAAAATAAAAAATAAAGACACAAAGGTATTCTGCTCAACATGCTTAGTCTGGATAGAAAATATAATTAAGTCGAGACTAAATCTGCAAATAGTTGAAGATAAAGAAGAGGAAGAAGAAGAAATAGAAGAAGAAGAAGAAGAAAAAGAAGAAGAAGAGAACAATGAACAGGATATGTGTAAGGATGCAGAAGAAATCATTGATATAACCTATGATGCCATCCAACAACATACTTATGAAGAAATAAATTACCAGATGGAAACAAATAATAGACCCAAGAGACTCTACCCGGACCTACATAATTTTAGGGAAGAGCAAGAACAAGAAAAAATAGAAAAGAAGGATATAGTCTGCAATATGCTGAAAAGAGGGAATTGCAGATTTGGCGAAAGATGCTACTACAAGCGTTCCAAAGATATGCCATAATTATGAAATATATGGTAAATGTGCGTATTTAGACGGCTATGGAGACGAATGCAGAGATCTCCATCCAAAAATATGCAAAAACCTAAAAGAAGGAAAAGGATGCATTTACAACAAAAAATGTCGATATATGCATCCTGCAACCATGAATGAAAGTAAGAAAACTCAGCAAACTGAAAAGAAAAATGAAAGCAAAAAAGAAATGAAAAAAAGAAACAAAAAAGCAGGCCGTGTATATACCGTGCTTTGAACCAAGAGCCCCAAGATATGAGGCCTTTCAACCCAAACCGGCACATTTAGAGCCCAACTACAAAGAATGCATCTATAATGCCAGGGGTTGGTGCAGATATGGGGACAGTTGCAGGTATACACACACAAATAAATATGAAGGCGAAAGAGCAAATATAATAGAAAAGTTGGATTTTTTAATGGCAATATTCCGGGAAATGAAGAAAAGAACATCATATCAAAACAGGAAGGAAGCATGGGAGAATCCATATTATTACCAATATTAAATAATGGGGATGAAACACAAACCATAATAGTAATGAATGCACAGGGTTTAGTCACGAGTAACTCTAAAAGGAAAATAGAGTTCTTAGAAGAACTAACCCAAATTGAAAAAATAGATATATTAAATATAAGTGAAACATGGTATTCCCAAGAGACTGGCAGTGATGACCAGATAAAGGGTTTCCAAACTTATAGATCAGACAGAAAAAAATAGGAATCAAGGGGGAACCGCAATGTATGGAAGAGACATAAATCAAGGAAAAGTATGTGAAAAATACAGCAACACAGAATGTGAATTGATTGCGGTAGAATTTGAATTTGAAAAACTAATGAATATTGTAGTTTACAGACCCCCAAACACTAATAATAGAAAAAATAGATGATATATGTAGAAACCATAAAGACTGGAATATACTCCTATCCGGAGATTTTAACTTTCCTTTCATGGAATGGAAAGAACGGATAGAAGAAAGTGGTTGTATGTATACATATAAAAAAAGATAGTAATAGTAGCGCAGAAGATAAGAGGCAATTTGAAAAGCTTCAAGATATGCTATTAGAACATAATATGCAACAAATAAACCTCATTCCAACAAGAAAGGAAAATGTACTAGATCTAGTATTTGTGAATGAGGTGAATTATGTTAAAGAAATAATAGTGTATAACACGGGAATTTCAGACCACAATGTCATAGAATTGATAGTTCATTCCAAAGCAAGTGATCACAGAATTAATAAAAGCACAAAACTTTGGGAAGGATATGGAAAATATAACTTTTACAGTAAGAATATAAAATGGTCAGAAATAAATGAAGAACTGAATAAAGAATGGAAAAATGTATTTATAAGTGATAATATACAGGTAAATACGGATATACTGTACAAAATACTGGAGAAAATTGTTGAAAAATATGTACCGAAAAAAAACAATAAACAAAAGACGTGCATACCAAGAGACAGAAGGATCTTATTTCAGAAAATTAAAAAGTGGAAGAAAAATCTTGCAAAAGAAAAAAATGTGTGGAAAATGAGGGAAATAAAATGTAATATAGAAAATGCAGAACAAAAGATTATACAGTCGAAAGAAAATGAAAAAAAGGGACTTAGAAGAAATGACACTTCAAAATATAAAAAGAAACCCCAAAGTACTTTACTCCTATGCAAAAAAGATGAATAAAAGGAGAATAGAAATAGGCCCTCTAAGAATTGAAGGACGGCTAACGAATGAAAAAAAGGAAATATGCAACATATTAGCAGAAAAATATAAGAGTGAGTTCACGCCAAGAATTGCGAATGAGAATAATGAAACAGAAATGAGAGAAGAAAATGTTGAATATCTAACGGATATAGATATTAATGAAGCAGATATTGTCATGGCTATAAACGAAATTAAAAATGGATCGGCAGCCGGACCAGATGGAGTTCCAGCGATTTTGTTAAAAAAAAATGCAAACACTATCTCGAAGCCACTTGTAATACTGCTAAGACAGAGTATAGATATGAGCGAGATATATGTTAAACATAAATTAGCTTATATAACCCCTATCTTCAAAAGTGGATCAAGACTAGAGGCAAGCAATTATAGACCTGTTAGTCTAACATCACATATTAGGAAAGTGTATGAGAGGGTAATAAAAAAGAAAATAATGAACCATTTGGTCAAAAATAATTTGTTTAATATGGGTCAACACGGTTTCGTACCTGGAAAAAGTACACAGACCCAACTGATAGCTCACTATGAAAACATATACAATAATATGATAAATGAAAAAGACACAGATGTGATCTATCTAGATTTTGCAAAAGCCTTTGACAAGGTAGACCATAACATATTGGAGAAAAAAATGAGAAAGCATAATATTGTGGGAAAGATAGGAAAATGGGTAAAAGAATTCCTGCAAAACAGAAAACAGATAGTGGTTGCAAATGACGAGAAATCAGATGAAGCCCAGGTAATATCTGGTGTGCCCCAAGGTACGGTATTAGCTGCACTGCTATTTGTTATTATGATCTCAGACATAGACTGTGATGTTGAAAACTCCGTAGTGAGAAGTTTCGCCGATGACACAAGAATAAGTAGAGAAATTACTTGTGATGAAGATAGGAACTCACTACAAAGAGATCTAAACAAAATATATGAAAGGGCGGAGATAAATAGGATGGTATTTAACTCCGATAAATTCGAATCAAATAAATTATGGAAACAGGGAAGGAATGGTGTATGCATACAAGGGACCTAATAATGAGACAATCACAAACAAGGAAGCAATTAAAGACCTTTGTGTAATTTTAAATAGGAATATGTTATGCAACGACCAAATAGCAACACTGTTGGCTAAATGTAAAGCAAAAATGGGAATGTTATTCAGACACTTTAAAACAAGAAAAGCTGAACACATGATTATGCTTTACAAAACTTATGTGCGTAGTACACTCGAGTACTGCAATGTGATATGGTACCCACACTACCAAAAGGATATTGCGCAAATAGAGAGTGTACAAAGGTCCTATACTGCTAGAATAGAAGAAGTTAAGGACCTTGATTACTGGGAAAGACTGCAATTTTCAAAACTATACAGTCTAGAAAGGAGAAGAGAACGCTACATGATAATACAAGCATGGAAGCAAATAGAAGGAATTGCTGAAAACATCATATAGCTTAAAGTATCAGAAAGAGCAAGCCGAGGTACATTAATAGTACCAAAAAGCATTCCAGGTAAACTGAGAAAGGCGCACAGGACATTAATCCACTACGCACCAGCATCGGTAATGCAGCGACTATTCAATGTGCTGCCAGCTCATATAAGAAACATATCAGGAGTGAGCGTAGATGCGTTTAAAAATCAGCTCGATAAATACCTAAGATGCATCCCAGACCATCCAAGACTGGAAGATGCAAAATACACCGGAAGATGTATTTGCAACTCTCTGGTGGATATACGAGGTGCCTCACACTGAGGGACCTGGGGGAACCCAAACATAAAATAAGGAAAGGTAAGTCTCTCTCTCTCTCTCTCTCTCTCTCTCTCTCTCTCTCTCTCTCTCTCTCTCTCTCTCTCATTTCAATGCTTCCGCTAACAAAGACAGCCCTTTACTGTCTTTGATTCACCAAGGTTGGAGAAGGCTCCGCCCATTTCGTAGCAGTAGTAAGAGGAGCAACTCGTTGTCTGTTTTGTCATGGGAACACTGGAGATATCTGACGAAATATTTCCCCTGAGTGTCGGCGTTCTTTTGATTCTAACTGTACAAATGTACTACTACCATTATTATTATTATTATTATTACCTATGGTACAACCCTAGTTGGAAAAGGAAGATGCTATAACCCCAATGGCTAAAAAAGGGAAAATATCCCAGTGAGGAAAGGAAATAAAGAAAAACTACACGAAGTTCAAGACCAATAACAACATTAAAATAAACCTTTAAAATATAAGCTATAAATACTTGGAAATGACAAGAGGATAGAAACTCAAAAATAACAAGAGGAAGAGAAACAAGGTAGAATAGTGTGCCCGAGTGTACCCTCAATCAAGAGATCTCTAACCAAAGATAGTGGAAGAACATGGACAGAGGCTATGGCACTACACAAGACTAGAGAACAATGGTTTGATTTTGAAAGTTTTGATGTCTTTTCATGGATGTTATTAGATGTACCTGAAGTATGGGAACAGATACAATCTTCTTCTCAAGTGTTAAAACACAAAGGAGTAAAAATTTATACAACGTGCTTTTTTGCCTGTGGTCAACTATTAAAATCCTCCTTGATCAACAATTGCAGTACAACCGGGGTGAATGGATGACCAACATGTGTCATGAAAGATGGTTTTCCATCCTTCAGCAGTTAGACTTCAAGGAACAATATTCTGAAATATCCATTTTATGTGAATATCTATTCAATATTCCTGCTCATAATGGAAATGTTGTTCTATGATGAGTGCTCAATGGGCAGACAAAAGGAATAAGTTAGATATGTCAACTATACTGTAGATGCTATTTTACAGTGTAAATGGAATACGGATTGTCTTTGCAAAGAATTTTACAGACATTCTTTCCATATGAAAAAGTTTATCTTTCATAAATATTGTTCACTACTTTATCAAGTTGGTCTCGTGTTCTTTATTTTTTTTCTTTTAATTTGCATTAAATATTAATTTTCCTATTTTTGTTTCTTCATATGCCATTAAAATGCTTGATATTTTTTCGTTAAGTCACTAGATTTTTATATGTTGATCTGCGTGTATATACTATATGTGTATATATTTATCTAGATGTAAATATTATAGGCTGAGAATTGCAAGATTTAAGAATGTTCCGGATTGCTTATCTTGAAATCTGGTAACCCTAGATATAGCACATATCATGCAAGTGTCTTTCCTCTGTATATGTGGTGCCACAAGGTGTAAAAGATTGCTAAATATGCACTCATCCATTCGTAGATAATTATATAAATAATGAGGCTCCCACACTAAATGTAACAACAGGTTTGTGTGTTATAGTACCTCTGTTTTTGCTAGCCATTCCTTCATCCAAAACCTTTTCCCCCTGCTCTGCTACTTACGTTCCTCATAAGCTACAATTTAAATACCTAGAATCGGCAGCTCCCTGTCTGATGACACCTCCATTGCTGACCGAGAGTATACTAACCTGATTTCACTGTTCTTGTTGTTGGGGTATTATAGCCAACTCTTGTTGTTGGCACCCAGGCCGCCTGCGTAATGTATGGGTACAAATTTGGTCGTCTGGCCACTGAAGCTCCACCCCAAACCAGAGACCTGCAAGTAGTACAGGTGCGTGAATGGGTTAGAGGGCGAGTTGAACAGGAGTCGCCGCCCACTGCGTTCAGCATGGGATTAACCTTGCAAATAATCGGGACTATTGCGGATTCCCGTTATATTTGTTGCGAGGGTTTAAGAATACTGCTCATTTACCATTCGACTTGGCAGCGAGTGCACAATGATTGGCAAGGAGGTATATGAAGGGCAGTTACTGTATTCACTTCATTTGTAGTGATCATTCAACATTTTTTTTTTCATATTCTTTATTTTCTAATTAAAGTCAATGATAATGATTGTACCTTTCATTTATTCATATTGGTTTTCTTTATGTGTTTCATTCATTGAGAATATCTTTTAAGTTTTTCTATGATCTTTCTATTCTGAAGTGTTATAAGTCTTTCATCATACCTTGTTTAAAGTATAATTGTTCTCCTGTCTAGTCGTCAGCTGCCGATTCTCATCTTATTTGTTGGATAGGAACTTGCTGTCTATTAAAATTCCTATTCCTGTTCTAGACTCTAATCTTTGCCATCTTTGTTCAATTAGTTCATTATTGATGTTGCATAAGATTTTTCATAATTCTGACCATCCTTTACAACCAGATCTTCCAGGCCAGTTCCATCCTGTTCGTAATACTATGCATGCAGTTTATTGAACTTCAAAAGTTGAAACTTGCAGCAAAGGTTTTTATGTTGAACAGGCTGACATAAGTCTTTTTATATTCTGTATGTTAATGATCCGTTTTAATGTTAATGTTTTTCTAAATATTTTTTTTTTGATTTTGCATTACTTCTTATACAGTTTAGTTATTTTCTTATTTCCTTTTTTTTCATCGGGTTATTTTTTTCTGTTGGAGGTCTTGGGCTTGAAGCATCATGCTTTTACAACTAGGGTTGTGGCTTGGCTAATAATAATAATAATAATAATAATAATAATAATAATAATAATAATAATAATAATAATAATGATAATAATTTAACATCTTTCTATCTATTCATATTCTTTATTTTCTATTCAAGTTACTGATATTGATTGAAAATTTTATTTGTTCACGTTCGTTCCCTTTATGGATTTCATTCAGTAACCGTTTAACATCTTTTAATCGATTCATATTCTTCATTATCTGTTTAAGTCATTGATGTAAATTGAAAATTTTATTTGCCCACGTTTTTTTTTTCTCTATTGATTTATTTCAGTGACAATTCAACATCTTTTGATCTATTCATTTTCTTCATTTTCTATTTAAGTAATTGATATTGATTGGAGATTTTACTTGTTCACGTTAGTTTTCTTTATTGATTTCATTCAGTAATCATTTAACATCCTTCAGTCCATTTATATTCTTCATTTTCTATTCAGTTATTGATATTGATTGCACATTTATTTACTCAGGTTTTTTATTTATTGATTTTACTCATAGTGACCATTCAACATGTTATCTATTCATATTCTTCATTTCCGTTTTAATTCATTGGTAATGATTCCAGATTTTATTTGTTTACGTTCGTTATTTTATTGATTTCATTCATAGTGACCATAGTTGGACGACTTGCGAACAGTGGCGGAGCATCTCTTAGGGCTGATTCACACCTGACACTCACGCTCACGCTCAAGCCCAAGTCACGGTCAAGCTCTCACTCAGCTCATTTTACTGGTGTGTTCACATATGCAGCTCAAGCTCTCCTGAGCTCAGTTTGTTTTGTGTTAGCATTGATGAACCATATGTGATTTTCGGCTCTAGAATTAACGGGTATAGACATAGCGCTGGATGAGGAAGAGGGAGAGAGAAAAAGGGGGAGATTTTGGGTGCATCCTTTGCTAGTGAAGAGTGAAGGAGAATATAACACTTTATATCCCTATCTTATAGATGACGAAGAAAAATTCTTTAATTTTTTCCGCATGCCAAAAAGGACAATCGAGTATATTTTGTACAAAATTGGATCAGATATAATGAAGGAAGACACCAATTTCAGAGAATCGATATCTTCAAGAGAAAGATTGGCACTCGTTCAAGTCTGAGCACGTTCAAAATATCTTTTGCTTTCATCGTGACCTTGACTGTGACCGTGACTGGAGTTTAGCGAAAATTATTGACTGGGTGGTTTGAATACTCTGCCTGTTTATCATTGAAGAATATTTGACCGCGATCAATTGCGTGTACGTGAGTGTGAGTGTGAGTGTCAGGTGTGAATGAGCCCTAACTCCCTGCCTTTAAGTGAGAGGGAAACGTCGAGTGCTCATGTTGCCAGATCGCAGGCTCCATATACTCGCTAGATCCTACAACGATTTTGCTGTACATACCTGCAATTGTTGCAAAGGAACCGTTGCCAAGTCGTAGTGAGGTATGATTCGCTTACGACTCCACTGGAAAGTTTTGCAGCTAACAAAAGTCGCCGCAGAAGGTCGGCACAGTTTTGAACTGACCAAAAAACTCCCAACGTTGTCGTGACCGGACTATCCACGTGTGAGACTTCACCGGCCACCGCGACAGGTAAAGCAACCCTCCACCGTATTTTTGCACATATTCAAGGGTGTTAGTTGTAGAATGGCGATGCTGAAATGTTCGGTTATTTTTCAACATCGCAGCGAGTCGAAGACCTTAGTAGCAAATGTGTCCCCTCAGCCTTAATCTAGTATGAAGTCGTGAAAACCTTTTACTTTCTAGCTGGCCCCTCACTAAAAAAAAATAATAATAATAAAAAGAAAAAAACGAATCCGCCACGCATCGCGCCTACTCATTTATAGGCACCTATACTAACTTTGTCCAACACTTGGCCAATTATCCAAATGTTCTTCTGTCGTTTCAGGCAAAATATCCAGATAATTGCGTGGAATATCAAATTGGTGCAAATCTAAGCAGCTTAAGTGATCTAACGGGTATCTTGTAATTCATCACCAACTGTGACAAATACCCTGCAATTAACGAGAATATTATAGTTCAGCTAGCCATATTCCCATCTCAGCTCGTCCTAACACGTAATTTTTCCACTAACAGGATAATGTCAGCTAGTGAAACAGGCCCCTCCCTCCATCAAGAGCTACAAGGATTTTCATACAAATGGCAGATACATTGACTATTTGCTTCGTTATTCCATTATGCCTGATGATGAATATAGTAAGTGTCTACTGTTTGTAACACTGCAATGAGTAACGCCAAATTATGACTCATAAGACGACCATGGAAGTGTCTCCTGACTTTTATATATATAAAAAAAAACATTACATCGTATTTTCATTCATGTACACTGTTTGAAGTAAAAAAAAAAAAAATCTTATGAACGTATGATTTGTTATGTACCCACTTGAGATAACATATGCATAATTATTGGTAGAACGGAGTGATAAAAAAAAGAAATTGATAAGAACCATAGAAAAGATTTCCTGTAATAATTTATGCTACTAAGCCATCGATTAACTTCAAAAATACATGTTTTAAAGTGTCTTTTCTCTATCTGTCGGAACTAAGAAGGATACGATGTTAATATTTAATTTATATTTCCTTTGATGTTATCGTTTACTGAATACATTAGAAATTTTTCTAAAAGTGAAATAAAATATGAAAGGAAATTCCTGTCAAACAGAAATGGTATTTACCGAAAAAGACATTTCGTTAAGTATCCTATCAACTATTCAATTATCATATCAACTCTTATTGGTTTGAATATCGTGCAAACAAATAAAGAAAATAAATTGTCAGAGTAATAGAGAAAATTTGATTTTATATGATCGTTTTAAAGGCCACATTCATAAAGATGATATTGACAATAAAGAAAAGAAATATGATTTGAAAACAAATCCGTAATTACCTCGTATATAGGAGCATGTGTTCCAATTACATTTTCCGATTATAGCTGTATCATTTAAAATCATTAAAAAGAATTTTAGAAACTAAGCAACCTTTGAGTCAGCTTATGTATAATGGTTTCCTTTTAACAATACAGCTTTTAATACATACATACATATATACATACACACACAAACACACACACATATATATATATATATATATATATGTGTGTGTGTGTGTGTGTGTTTGTGTGTGTGTGTGTGTGTGTGTGTGAAGAGGATAAGAAAAAGTTTTGAAAAGAAGTGAAGAGAGTAAGTAAGGCTGGCTCAAGAATTGAAAAAACAGTGAAAGAGGGAAATGGAAGGTTGTTAAGAGGAGAGGAGGCAAGGAAAAGGTGGGCGTAATATTTTGAAAGTTTACTGAATGTTGAGGATAATAGGGATGCAAATATAATTGCTGTTGCAGGTGTTAAGGTGTCGGTGATGGGAGATGAGAATGTGAGAGAGATTGCAATAAAGGAAGTGAGGAGAGCACTAGATGAAACGAGAGTAGGAAAAGCATCTGGTATGGATGGTGTGAGAGCTGAGATATTGAAGGAAGGGGGTGGGACTGTACTTGAATGGTTGGTGAGATTGTTTAATATGTGTTTTTTTTTTTTTTTTTTTTTTTTGTCAATGGTACCAGTAGATTCGGTTTGTGCATGTATTGTAGCACTATATAAGGGGAAGGGAGATGTGTATGAGTGTTGTAATTCAAGAGGTATTAGTTTGTTGAGTGTAGTTGGGAAAGTATATTAGAGTACTAATTAATAGGATTAATGATAAAACAGAGAATGCAATCTTAGAAGTACAGGGTGATTTTAGAAGAGGTAGGGGTTGTATTCATCACATTTT
>NC_090736.1:119188613-119196113 GCF_036898095.1 Palaemon carinicauda
TAATACAGGGTCTTCAGAATTTTAGTTTAATGAAAATTTGAAAAAAGCAAATCAGACAATGGGTAGGTTAAGTAAAATTTGGAAATCCTATCGCTTGTATATACATATGAAAATCCGGCTATATCAGTGTTGTGAAATTGATGTTACTGTATAGACATGAGTCGTGATATGACAATGAAACAATATCCAACAGATTCTGTAGATTTCAGAACAAAGCACTCAGAAGAGTATTGGGATTTAAATGTCAGGATAGGGTTATAAATGATTCTATAAGAGAGATTACTCAAGGGCCATATGTTTAGGAGATCGTGTTGAGGGATAGATGGAGATTTTTTCGGCATGCTCTTCGCAATCACCAGAAAGATTACTTCATAAAACTTCCAACTAGGCTCCACAAGGCACTAGAAAGATGGAAGACCAAGGCCTACATGACTGAGGACTATGGAGAGTAAAATTAGATGATGCATAGAGAAGTATGGATTTAAAATCCTAAGATAGAAACAGCTGGCGAAATCTAACAAAGGCCCTTTGGGTCAATAAGCCAAGGAGGAAATGATGATGATGTTGATGATATTTTCATGACAACTGACGTTAGTGTGATGCCTCTGTAGTTATTGCGATTAATCATGTCTCCCATTTTTACCATTCCTACCAACACTCCTAACGCTCTTTAATCAAGTTTAGTTTCATCATGCTACATTTTACAAAATAATTTTATCAGTACTCTGTGGTCACTTCATTCTCAGTCAGTATCATCTCAACAATTATTCCATCCTAACCTAGTGCTTTCCATGTAATGAGTATTTTAATGACAGCTTCAACTTCACACACACTGAATTTATTCATGGACTCATCCAGGTCTCCATCAGTTTCAGGTATATTATTATTATTATTATTATTATTATTATTATTATTATTATTATTATTATTATTATTATTATTATTATTATTAGTTGCTAAACTACAACCCTCGTTGGAAACGCATGATGCTATAAGCCCAGAGAGTCCAACAGGGAAAATAGCAATTTTAGGTAAGAAAACAAGGAAAAATAAAATGTTTAAAAAAACAGTAACCGCGTAAAAATAAAAATATAAACTATAAAAAACTTGAAAAAACAAACAAGCGGCAGAGAAATAATATAAGATAGTGTGCCCGAGTGTACCCTCAACCAAGACAACTCTATCCCAAGAAAGTGGAAGACCACGGTACAGAGGTTAAAGCACTAGCCAAGACTAGAGAACAATTGTTTTTTACTTGTAGTGTCCTTCTCTTAAAAGAGCTACTTACTATAGCCAAAGAGCCTTTTCTACCCTTAACAAGAGGGAAGTGGCTACAGAACTATTACATTGCATCAACTTCACACACACTGGACTTATTCATGGACTCATCCACGTCTCCATCAGTTTCAGGTATATTATTATTATTATTATTATTATTATTATTATCATTATTATTATTATTATTATTATTATTATTATTATTATTATTATTATTATTATTAGTTGCTAAACTACAACTCTAGTTGGAAACGCATGATGCTATAAGCCCAGAGGGTCCAACAGGGAAATTAGCAATTTGAGGAATGAAAACAAGGAAAAATAAAATGTTTAAAAAACAGTAACCGCATAAAAATAAAAACATAAACTATAAAAAACTTAAAAAAAAAAACAAGCGGCAGAGAAATAAGATGAGATAGTGTGCCCGAGTGTACCCTCAACCAAGACAACTCTATCCCAAGAAAGTGGAAGACCACGGTACAGAGGTTAAGGCACTAGCCAAGACTAGAGAACAATTGTTTTATATTTGTAGTGTCCTTCTCTTAAAAGAGCTACTTACTATAGCTAAAGAGCCTTTTCTACCCTTAACAAGAGGAAAGTGGCCACAGAACTATTACATTGCAGTTGTTAACCCTTTGGGTAAAGAATTACTCCCTTCGTGTCTCCTCTTCAGGACCTTACTAAATTGTTCACTCCAACCTTGCCTTTTTTCATCCTTTATTGTTATAACAGATTCATCTCTCTTTTCGATGGGTATATGCTTCTTCTTTGCCCTAGTAGATATTTCATTAATCCTTTATCGATCAATTTTTACCCCATAGCCAGACCCGGCATTTATAGCTTTATCAGCCCCATTTTCTTTCCTGGCTAATTATTCACTCCAGTTATTCCTGGCTATTCTTTTGACATTACTATCAGTACTATAATACTTAGCATGCTCTACATTGTATTTTTTACGATTTCCTCGAAAATTCTGAACAATCAATTCCTGTATTTTTATTAAATTTTATAGTATCCCACATGTCATTATATTTCCATAGCTTTCTCCTTGTAGCTGCAGGTCCTAAAACATCACTACAAAATGAATGATATTTGTTCGTAATATCACACTATTCTTCATTAAGTATCTGCTATTCGTCTCTCAGTCTTTAAGACTATAAAAAACTATAAAAAAAGACTTATGTCAACCTGTTCAAAATAGAAGAAAAAAAATCGCAGCACGTTCCAACTTCTGAAGTTTCACCGATTCAACTCCCCCATAAGGAATATCCTTCTACTAATTGGTCATAGCTGAAATAAAACTTCTAGAGTATTGTGTAGTATTAAGCCTTATCATTGTAAAGTCATCACTATAAGAATTAACTGCATAAATTGTATTACAACCAGGATGATACTGTCTGGGATCTGAATAAAAAGGATGGTCAGAACATCAAAAAAACTTATGTAATATGCTTGAAACAACAGTGACAGAGATTGATATATAGATCAGGAGTAAAAAAAAATATAGACCATAACTTCTTGTCGAACGAATTAAGGCGAGATTCAGCGGCTAAACACCAGACTGGAGAACAATAATCGAAACAGTGTAAAATTAAAAGGAAAACAATAATCAGAGGAGTTATTATAATTATTATTACAAGCTAGGCTATAACCCTAGTTGGAAAAGCATGATTAGAGCCCAAGGGCTCCAAAAGGGAAAAATAGTCCGTGGAGGAAAGCAAACAATTAAATAATAAAACAATAATAAAAGTACGAACAATAAAAATAAAATATTTCAAGAACACTAACAACATTAATTAAGAACCATCACATATAGAGTAAAAAAAAAAATCAGAAAAAAAAAAATTAAAAACAAGGGGAAGAGAAATAAGATTGAACCGCATGTCAGAGTGTAACCACAAGAAAGAAAATTATACCCAATACAGTGGACGACTATGGTACAGAGGCTATCTCACTACCCTAGGACCGGAGAACAATGGTTGGATTTTGATGTATCCTTCTCCAAGAAGAGCTGCCTTCCATTACTTAAGAGTCTCTTCGACCCTCACCAATAGGAAGTAATCACTGAACAATTGCATTGCAGTAGTTAACCCCTTGACGGAAGAATATTTTTTCTGGTAATCTCAATGTTGTCAGGGGTGTAAGGACAGAAGAGAGTATGGTATGCTTAGGCCAGACTATTTGGTATATGTATAGGTAAAGACAAAATTAGCCGTAACCAGAGAGAAGGATCAAGTGTAATACTGTCTGGCAAGTCAAAGGACCCCCATAACTCTCTAGCAGTAGTATCTCAACCGGTGGCTGGTGCCCTCCTCCAACCTACTACCTACTACCTATTTTGAATATATTGATCACCGAAGATATTAAAAGTCTTCCTCAATGAGACAATCATTTCTGCAATTGCAGAAGAAACACAGAGTTGGCTTTTCGAAATTAAAATTGTTGTTTGACAATCACAGCTACAGTTTTAAAACAGTGATAGTGAGTTAAAGAAACATTATCAATGCTGAGATTTGTTTGTTGAAGAATCACTGTCTTTCGCATAAATGTAATCATACTTTGAGTTTTGTTAGCGTTGAACTTTATGCCACCTCACTTGCACCATACAGCGAACTTACAGTAGCTGGATCTCGATCAATCGTTTAGCGCTTTCGCATTTACGGATTTTTTTTTTCTTTGTTTCGGTACGCCAAATCTAAACCATATTAAGGATTCTGTTTTGTTTTACTACAATAGGGAAAAGATTGAACTTTGTACTTGCATAAAAATTGGAAAAATAAATTAAATGCCTAGAAGTAATAGAAATGCGTATGGAAGGTTTTTTTTTCAAATAATATTTTTTTTTTTTTTTTTAGAAATTTATGAATAGTATAGTAATTATTTTTGAGGACTTTTATACAGATTTTCTGAACTACTTATTTAGGCTTTTTCCGTTGTTTCAATGTATTAAATAAGGATAAGGAAAATTAAAGACCTTATTGTTAAGGCTATTAAAATATCGATGTTTTTAAATAAATAGAAATAGATGTCTCCTCAGGATAATATTGAGCAATTTACCATTAGAAAACAGTGTGCGTTTTGTAATTCTGGTGTACGTGTTTTTACAATATATCTTTTTTTTATAAAAGGGTTAAAGTTTTATAATATTTTTTGACCCATATAAACGAAAAAATGGGCTTTCAAACCCTGCATGATTTATGTATATTACAATGATTTATTACGTCCAAACCTGACTAGAAAAAAAATTTCTACGAGAGCAGAAATTGAAATAGAATTGGTCTGACTTGGAATCAGCATAGGCCTATTATGCATGTGCTGCTTCTACCCATTTTCTCACGACCATCGGCTCATGATTGGTGCTTGTTTTCTTTTCCTTGAGTGAAACACGTATTTACGCCGTATTTTTTCCCAAAATAAGTTACGTACGACGCGGCCAATTTGCGTAATCAGATCACTTACGGCAATAAATATTTTCCCCCATTCATGCGTCATCGGATCACCAGTGTTAGATATTCATAAACCCAAGATCTACATACTCGAGATGGAATCGATACAAAGAGAGTAGCACCATTTGCATAGGCAATAATATTTTCTAGGCCAAACCACATAGAGTATGAAAATTAATTGGTCAAGATCAATACCCTGAGAAAAAGCGGATACATTATTCCTACTCAAAACGTTTAGTTTGGAAATAAAGGGTTCATGATTAATACTGCCAAAGGCAGCACTGAAATCCAGGCATTCCATACAAAATTTTTACCATAATTAGGGCCCTTCTCTACAATTTTAGGTTGTGGATGGACATTGTAACCTCCGGGGCCTTTACAAAAACCAAATTGTAAACTAGGGAACAGATAAATACCTAAAACAAACGTGTTTAGTCATTTTGCCAAAATATGTGCTTAATCTTATAATAGTAAATGAGTTTTGGAAATTATTGGTGATCATCTGAACTGGATCTACCATAAAGACACATACCCAAAATGGAGTAACAATACCAATCCTCTAAAAAGGGCTGAAAGAACATTTTGCTGCACTTCGGAAAAAAAAAAAATATTGATAACTGAAGGGCTAAGGAATCAGTATTCTTTATAAAAAAAGGAAGGTTATCATGTGGGTCCATCCTTCCATTAGCAAAAAGGTATATAAAGAGAATTTTAATGTCACCGACTCGAAATAGATCAAATAATCAGTTTATCCTCAGGAAAGAATGAAGGAGGAAGATCAAGTTCATCATTACTCTGTCTACTCTCATACATATCAGTCAAAAAGGTTTGCTTTTTCCTCGGGACAGTGAGTGACTGAGCTATCTGGTTTAAATAATGGAGGAAATGTTAAGTCTACATTAAAGAGTGGAGATTTTAATGTATACAACCACTGAAAGAATAACAAGGATCCAAAGAAGAACGAGTCTGCTAACGTGGTGACCAAAATAAGACCTTTTCCAGGCAGGAAGTCACTAGAGCCCCTCTTCACTAGAGAATGTTTGCCCGGTGTCTGGTGTATAAGAAGTCTCCTTTTTCCGATCCATTTCGTTTATCAAGACTAAGCTCTTCTTGAACTTTTCACCTTTCATTTCAACACTAAATTGACCCACTGGCACCGATTCATCGAAGGTCAATGTAAATCCAGTAATAAGGATAAAAACCAAACCATTTTCATCTTATGTATTATTATTTGTAGTAATTTAACAAAACAAGGACAAACCACTCCTAAATACCCTTCCAATAAGAATTCATTCGATAAAGTAAAAATAAAAAATCATTCTTCCACAAAAATTCCTATACCTTTAATTTTTACTAAATACAGGAATTTTATTTGGATATTGCATTCTAAAATACACAAGTTTTAGAAAGAAACATATTACATCATAGGGAACGTTAAGATTAGATAATATCATTTGATAAATTAGCGACTTGATGCAATCTTTAGCTTACCATAAAGTTTTCCCCCGAGGTTCAATCAATATTGATAAATATCTGAGGCATAAAAGCAGCTGAAGGATATATAGTCAACTTCTACGGATTGTGGTCAGCCAAGAACTTTGTTTCATTGCATTTTGGTGCTTTAACCTCTAAATTAGGATTTTGTCAATCAATATTTTTTGATAGTATATCTAGCAAAGTAGCAAAAAACTATTTTCTTCATCACGTCTACAAATTGATTTTTTTTAGTTTGCCTATATCTTTCTCAGTCAACATCATCCAAAATCATACACTATACCTCCATTATTAATATCAAGTCAATTTTTGAAATTCTAAGGAAAACGCCAATGAAGCACATTAATGATTTGCACCATCAAATTACATCTGATCATTTAATGTTTTTTTTTTTTTTTTTATTTACACTGAGTTGGAGTTTCTCTCACTCGACAGTAATTTCTTTCCCAAACAAACACTTTCTTAAAAAGAAAAAACTCAAGAGTTTCCGAAATTGAATTTTCATTTGGCGTGAGAAACCAGAAAAATGAATGATGCGATCTTGAGTTAATTGCCTTTTATGTATGAATTCAACAAAATATAATTTATATACCATTCCATAAAGATTTGTAGATAATATAGCTGACAGAACTGATATTTTTCTAAATATGTATAGGCAGTTAAATTATGACTTTGCAGCTTTAATAATATTCAGGTCATCAATCATTTTCTATATAATTGTTTTATCGTTCCAATAATATATCCCAAATGCATTTATTGAAACTTTGTCACCAAACATTGAACAAGAATTCAGAGCATCAAACTTCTTATCAACAATATGAGTGAAATCATCTTTTTTTCCCATATTCTGTTGTTTAAGAGGCGCTACTTCCCAAACTATTCGATTGCATTTGCAGTGGAAAAAGATGACTGCAGCACTTTAATTTAACTTACAAGAAAGACCATATTTTGTCTTCCTCTGATTACATGTTTTCACGAATGGCAGAATCAGAAACTGAATATCTATTCTGCAACCTAAGCCCGGAATTGTTGTCGGCGATACCATGCTTGTAAAAAATGCATAGAGCTAGTCACAGCAATATCTGGGTTAAATTGAGCTCTTCTCACTGTCGCCATTGTCGTCACTCCTATATCGAGATATTTCTTCAACTTTCATTCCTCGGAAATCAGAAAATAAGTATGTCTAATTACTAACCTGTAGTCTTTACATATGATTTAATGTCATAACACCCAATAACTGGGCAGTTGTTCAGCATCGTATTGAAAATATATAGACAAGTGT
>NC_090736.1:119208613-119211113 GCF_036898095.1 Palaemon carinicauda
CAAACTTTGCTTCACGTCACAGAGTTGGAAGTGGTGATTTTGCAGGGAAGCATGCACACATTTTTATAATCCCATTGATGTGATTCAATCTTTTAATTCTAGCATATAGGATCACCAATCGCTGTGATTCCATTTATTATGTCTACCATACAAGATCACTCATCGCTGTGATTCCATTTTTTAAAGTCTAGCTTATAAGATCACCTATCACTGTGATTTTATTTTTTATGTCTATAATGCACGATCACCCTTCGCAGAGACTTCATTTTTAATGTCTAGCATACAGGATCACCCATCCCTGTGATCATATTTTTTATGTCTAGCATACAGGATCACTTATCTCTGTGATTCCATTTTTTTCAGTCTATCATATAGGATCACCCATCATTGTGATTCCATTTTTTAAGTCTAACATACAGGATCACTCATCACTGTGATTCCATTTTTAAGTCTACAAAATAGGATCACCCAACGCTGTGATTCCATTTTCTTTAATTCTAGCACACTGGATCATCCCTTGCTGTGATTCCCTTTTTTAAGTCTAGTATATAGGATCACTCTTAGTTGTGATTTCATTTTTTTTACAGGATCACTCATCACTGTGCTTCCAATTTTGTCTTTTTTACCGGATCACACATTGCTGTGATTCCTAGTGAATTTTGTTGTTTATTCCTTTTGGACGATCGAGTGCCCACCCATTGGCGTGCTCCTTGTTTTTCTAGTTTGGCTACTATTCAGTTATTTGTGAGACTTACTATTCAGTGATAGTTCTTTCCCAGGAGGTATTATTTACAACCAATGTGTATTTTGCCCAGCTCTATCTTTATCTTTTCTTCCGTGAGACTCTTGCTTGGGCTAGAGTGTCTTTCCCATCCATGTAATCTCTTGCAAAGTCAACACTCTACCTCGAGCAGTTGAGGTTGATCTGGTTGCCGTGTCCCTAAGAAATTAGCCAATAACTGCTGTTGAGATTCAGGAGTTTGTGGTCTTGGCAAAACGAGGTTATGAAGGAGACGCAATGCATGGTTGTGTGTGAACTTGTGAAAAAGGTCAATGTCTGGAGAAGAGTTGAGCAAGAGAAGTTGGGGAGAGAATGAGTGAGAGAGAATTAATTAAAAATTCAGGAGCAAGAGAGAGCGCACGAATTAAAGATGCGGGAACAGGATGTCCTGCTAGCATGGCTAAATAGCTCTTAACCAAAGGGTGCTCAAAATGTGCAGAGTCTCCCCTCCTTGCCTGTCGCCAAAATCATTATTCAGTGGCATGAAAAGGATCCTATGAGGTGGCTAAATGAGGGGGAGTCCATGCTTAAGACGTGTGCTGTAGCGGAGTATATGAAGGCCCTACTACCGTCAGGCATATGGTGAGGAAAGGGAATAATGCTTATACTGCTCTTCCTGCCAATATACAGTGGAATGTTGAGGCTGTCAAGAAAGAATGGTTTGAGATCTAGAAACTAAGTCCTGAGCATTGGCACCGTCAGTGGTGCGGGCTCACCAAGTATCCCAAGAAATCTTGGTCTGAGAGGGTATTTTAAAAGTATAGACTCAACACTCTTTGGGTCGAGGCTGAAAAGGGCACTACCTACAACAACCTACTATAGCTCCTCAAAATTGAGAACTTCCACAGGAAGGCCACCAGTACTCTTAATCTACATTGCTGAGAAGAATCCAGCCACATTTAGAGCA
Source organism: Palaemon carinicauda (assembly GCF_036898095.1). Lineage (NCBI taxonomy): Eukaryota > Metazoa > Arthropoda > Malacostraca > Decapoda > Palaemonidae > Palaemon > Palaemon carinicauda. The sequence goes on from NC_090736.1 coordinate 119,210,302, forward strand.
TGCTGCAAGTGTGCTGATGACTGCGAGCTAGTCAGGTTCAACTCATTGTCCCTCACTTCAGTCCAATCGGGTAAGACTAGTCCCTAGCAAAATCCAATTCCCCCTGCCAAGTGTGGTCATTGCAGGAAATCTATCCACATGGAAACCAACTTTCAGTTGAAGCAACCTGCTCAGGCAGCTGACCCCACGAAGTAAAAGACTAAGCCTAAGAGTATGGTGGCGAAGGGGAACTATGCCAGTTCATATGCAATGTTTGTAAGTGCAACAGACACACAAAAAACTACTCACTATGTCTCAGCAAATCCACAGTCTCCTCTCCAGCTGCCCTCTCAATCTCTATCGGAGAAGCTTCCAAAAGGCAACCCGCTATTGTGAAGATTACAGTAGCTCTGCCTGAAGGAGATGGCTCTCCACAATCGGTCCAAGAATTGCAGGATACTGGCGCAGATATTTTGCTAATCTTATCGCACCAGGTTCCTCTTGTTGACAAAATCAAGCAGGACTATCGCATGATGGTCAGTTGTATCGAAGGAGTCACCAAGGATCTCCCCGCAGTGGAGTTGAAAGTAACCACGCCCCAGCTCAGCAAGAGGTGCAGACTAAGGGTAGCGAGCAAACTGGGGTAAAAAGGCCATGCCTTGCTCTTGTGACAAGATCTCTTGAAAGGCATAAAGCGTGTGCCCTTCAGGTGCATGAATGCAGCCAGGTCGGACCCTGAAACTGAGCTTACACCTAGCTGACACTGACCTTGGGGAAATACCTTGGTAAAGTGAGGAGGCCCAAGAGTCTTCGTCGTTCAGCAATAAGTTTGA
>NC_090736.1:119223613-119231113 GCF_036898095.1 Palaemon carinicauda
TCAGGTATGTACCGTGTGCACTAACCTGATTACTGAGGCCTTTGATTCCCCTAGGACGGCGGAATCAAGGGATATAGCAAGGGAGAAGCTTCGTACCTGGGTAAGGGGCATCCAGAAGAACACCTCTGGACCTTATCTTCCAAGTGAGAAGATGAGGGCTTACCTTTTCCCTAGGGCATCAGCTGATGCAGTGATTCCTCAGCCTCAAGAGGAGATCCCCCAAGTTCAGATCCAGGTGGATGCTGAAGTCGCGGTAGCCTTGCAATACATCCAGTTGGACGACAGGATGTCTGACGTGTCCGAGCGTCTGGAGGAAGTCCTCCTGGCAGGAGCCCAGGAGGAAGTTCAAGCCCAAGACATTGTAGAGGAAGAGGTCGACGAGGTGTCGGCTACTCCGGTTCAGATCCCTGAGCCTATTCCCTCAACATCGTCCGCTCTCCCAGTAGAGCTGGGACAGGCCCTCTCCTCCATTGTTGGAATGATCCAACAAATGCAGAAGGAGAATCAGGAGAAGGGGGCTGCAATGGAACTGCAGATGCAGAGGCTTGCAACATCACATGGGCCCCAGAAAAGGCTCAATGTGAAAGACCTTCCCTTGTGCTCAGATGCTAACCCGTGGAGATATGCTGAGCACATGCCGATGACGACTGGAAAGATCGTCATCTAGGATAAGTTGGGTTCAGTTCCCCTAGAGGAGGTGGCATTCTGGCCCAGCAAGGGGTCATATCCAGACTGTTATGTCCAGTTGATGAAGGAACTAGCTTCAAAGGAGGAGACAGAGCCGAAGGAGGTCATAGTGATGGACCAATCTATGGCTCAAGCTTTGCTTTCATCCTCGATGAAAGAGAGGGGCTTCACGAACTCAAAGGTAGCTGCATTGAGTAAGAAGCTCCCTTCCTTTGTGTCCTCTCCTGCTGGCCTTCCCCTTTTTACAGAAATGGTTTGCGGCTGTACTAAAAGCAGTCGAGGCCGGCAAGCCTTGCCCCTCCCTGGAGGAGTGTAAACCCTTGTCGCTGGCCCTGCCTATGGACCACAAGGATTGGAAGGACGTCCATCTTACCTTCTCAGTCGGGAAGTTGGAGGCTGATATTGCTGGACTTCAGTTCGGTGAGGACCTCCCTAAGCTGTCTGACTTTCTTTTGCGGAGAGAGCTCGAGACAAAAAAAAAGACTGGCTGCCTCAATGTCTATTCAGACTACTCTTGAGACGATGGCAAGAGACTTCTAGATTCCAAAAGGATATCAAGACGTGAACAGGAGAGGGTACTGGGTTCTCTCCAGTTTGCTTCGGTGACACACCCGGTGCTAAGAGCACAGCTAAAGGATGCAACCGGAGTTTGGAGAAGTTATGCATCAAACGCGCGGAGAGATCTGAGAAGACCAGTTCCGCTTCCGCTACGTACTCTTCTCAGGCCTTGGTCCCAAGCCAGACATCTAAAGAAGTCGGTTCTTCTTCAGCCACCTCCCCTGTCGGTGACGATTCCCTCAGATGCCTCGAAGGAGGGATGGGGAGGTCACTCTCATCGGAAAGAAGTCCAGGGGACTTGTTCCAAGCTATTCAAGACCTTTCACATAAACTTTCTAGAAGCTATGGCAGTGCTCCTTACCTTAAAGAAAGTCTCCCCGCGTCACTCGATCCACATAAGGTTGGTGATGGACAGCGAGGTAGTTGTGAGATGCTTGAATCGACAAGGATCAAAGTCACCACCTCTCAACCTGGTGATGTTGGCCATCTTCCGATTGGCGGAAAAGGAGAAGTGGTACCTGTCGGCAGTTCACCTTCAAGGAGTCCGCAATGTGACAGCGGACGCTCTATCCAGGTTCACACCGATAGAGTCGGAATGGTCCTTAGACGCAGGATCATTCTCCTTCATTCTGAGTCAAGTCCCAGAACTGCAGATAGACCTCTTTGCGATGAAAGACAACAAGAAGTTGCCCCTGTACGTGTCCCCGTACGAGGACCCCTTAGCGGAAGCAGTAGACGCGATGTCCCTCGACTGGAACAGATGGTCCAGGATTTATCTGTTCCTTCCTCACAACCTTCTGTTGAGGGTCCTCAACAAACTGCGATCCTTCAAGGAGGTAGCGGTAATAGTGGCCCATAAGTGACCGAACAGCGTGTGGTTCCCACTATCATTGGAACTACGGTTGAAGTTTCTACCGCTACCAGATCCAGTTCTGACCCAGCGAGTCCAGAAGTCGACTGTCTGCGCTTCATTACAGAAAACCCGGACCCTGCAGCTCATGATTTTCTCTCCCTAGCGGTGAGAAAGCGTTTCGGGATTTCGAAAGCCAGCATAGACTTCCTAGAGGAATATAAGTGCAAATCTACAAGAAGGCAATATGAGTCATCTTGGAGAAAATGGGTGGCCTTTGTCAAGGCGAAGAATCCGCAGGAGATCTCGACGGACTTCTGCTTATCTTTCTTCATCCACCTCCATGGTCAAGGGTTGGCAGCTAACACGATTTCGGTGTGTAAGTGTGCTTTGACAAGACCCATTCTATATGCCTTCCAGGTCCACCTCGCTAACGAGATTTTTAATAAAGTTCCGAAAGCCTGCGCTAGGCTCAGACCTTCAGCACCTCCAAAGCCCATTTCATGGTCTTTAGACAAGTTCTTCATTTCGCTTCTCTGATGAGCAATGAGGAGTGTGCGTTAAAAGATTTGACCCAAAAAGTTATTTTCCTATTTGCACTCGCGTCTGGGGCCAGGGTTAGTGAGATTGTAGCCCTCTCGAGAGAGGGAGGTCGTGTTCAGTTCCTGGATGGGGGAGAACTGAACCTGTTTCCGGATCCTACGTTTCTCGCCAAGAATGAGTTACCCACCAACAGGTGGGGTCCCTGGAGAATCTGCCCTCTGAAAGAAGATGCATCTCTATATCCAGTAGAATGCCTAAAGGTCTATTTTCGTTGAACTTCAGACTTCAAGGGTGGTCAACTATTCAGGGGAGAAACATCAGGCTCAAATTTATCTCTGAATCAACTTAGGGCGAAAATCACATGTTTTATTCGCAGAGCGGATCCTGACAGTATACCCGCAGGTCACGATCCGAGGAAAGTTGCCTCAACCTTAACCCTGGATAGGTACGCTCCTCGGACACCCCTTTAAGGGTATACTCGGTCGCGCGCGACCCCGAATCCAAAAAAAATTCTTAAAAAATCTCTTTTTGCAGTAACCTTTTTTTTTTTACCAAAAAAAAAAAATTAAATGAGTGCTTAAAACTACTGTAAAGATAAAAACTACTCATCTGCAGAAAAACTATTTATTATAAATATTTTAAAAAATAAGTAGAAAAAAAAGACCTTATTTAAAAATTCATAAAAAAAATTTTTTCTCCTGTTTACAAAAATAATTTTAGGGATTGAATCTTGAATGTCTAGGACACATCTTGCTATATTTTGGATGAAATCGGACCCATAGAGGTGAAGATCTGAAATGAGAAAAAAAGGGTAACTTTTTTTGGCCTAAAAAATGTGTTCAAATTTCATGAATTTTTTTTAGGTACCCAAATGAAATCCGAATTGGCTAATTTTTCATGGAATAAACATATGTTATCCTAGAATAGAAATATGTAAAAAAATCTTCATTATTTGTTAAATTACATTTATATCAGGGGCCACATCTAAAGGTCATTTTTTGATTACTTAGAAATTTCGTAAAAAATACCTATATATAATATATAATATGATTTTATGCAAGTATTAATATACCAAAATATCACAAATTCTATAGGGAACAAGAATATATATAGATAGGACAACTTATGCTTCTGATATGTCCACAAAATGGCCGCCAACCACACTGACTCAGACTCCCTGTTCCTGAAATGTAGGAAGGGTATGTCAATTTCATGGTGTTATTTACTAATCTAATTATTCTTGGATATACATAAAAATTTTATGGTGGGTTGCTGGATGATTGTCGATTATTTTACGAATATAAAATTAGAATGCTGACCCAAAAAAAAAAATTTGAAGGGAAATAAAATCGTAAAAAAAGAAAATTGTAAATCAATAATATTTTTGGTAATAAAATTTGATGATATTCAATCAAAAAAGAATTAAACAAAATTTTCATGTTGTAACTTACAAATAACGCTGCGTTACAGTTTGGACAGGTGCTACAGTTTGGACAGAGGACACTCTGGTGGACCAGACAAACAGGACTCTTGCACAGGAGACAGGTAGTGTTTGTCTTGCGGTCGTCCCTAGGCGGGCAGCTGTGACAGCGAATCCTTTTAGGGAGTTTTCTGTGGCCAACGGGAATTCGATGTCTAGGTGGGGACCTGCTCAGGTATCTTGAAAGTATCCACCATGATTTGACGGAGTCCTTTCGACAAACTGTGTGACGTTAGATAACAATGCATTGCCTGGGGAGCACACAACTCGTAGGCGATATCTCTGAGGAACGTTCGCTTTGGCACTGGCTTGGCGAAAGGCATGGACGTATAGAGAATATAAGAATTGACCATTATTATATTCAATATCCCGTAAAAGAGAGTCAGAGGCCAGCGTCGTGACTTACGAATACAACTAGATGTAGAACACATCTGGTCGAATGTGTCTACACCTCCCTTGGTCGCATTATAAAACATCTGAATGTCGGTCTTCCTTTTTTCGACTTCAGACGGATCATGATGCAGGGAACTCAACAGCATCACCTTCTTAGTCCTACTAATTTGCTGACACTGTAGAGTTAGATTGTGGTCGTAATTGAACACTGCCACTGAGTCCTTTGGGGGAAGCACCTTCTCCGTAAGTTCCTTAGGAATATAATGCTTTTGGCGAATGGTGCCACACAAATGCATGCCCTTATCCAAGAGTGACAAAGCAAGCGGTAGCGTCGTGAAAAAGTTATCTGTCGTCACTGTGCGGCCACTTCTCTGAAAAGGTGCCACAAGATCAGACGTAAAAACTTCTCCAAGCGTCGATCCTCTAGGTATCTGGACAGTGGCCTTCCCCATGTACGCAATCGCATTACACATGTAATGCGTATCGGCATCACACGCCAATACAATCTTGATACCATATCTAGAAGAAGGGAAATGGAATTAGTAACTAATAAAGGTAAAAAGATAAAAAAAAAGTTAAAAAAAAACAAAATATACAATTATATTACTAATCAATATAGTAATAATAATAATAAAATAATAATAATAATAAATATATAAGAAAAACATTTACAAATACGAAAGATAAATTATCAGTTATATAAATGAACAAGTTATACATAGAATAGATGATATATTATGATTTAGATACATAAATCATATAGCAAGTTCTTTACTTCACAAAATAGATATATATATATATATATATATATATATATATATATATATATATATATATATATATATATATATATATATATATATATATATATATATATATATATATATATATATATATATATATATAAAACCATTTTTTATAATTTCAAAACAATAATAACATGTGCAAATATAAAAAACAAAGAATTTTACTTACTTAGCAGGTTTATTTGGTATGTACCTCTCGAATAGACAGCGCCCCCGGAAAGGGACAAGCTGTTTATCCACAGTCAGATGTGGTCTTGGGGTGTAATTGCTTCGACAATTGGTCACCACGTGATCGAAGAGTTTTCTAATGGGTGCGAGGCGATCCACTTTCACCCTCTCTACTCTGGTGGCCGAATCATCGAACCGAATTACCCTCACCAACAGGGTGAAACGACGCTCGTTCATTGTACATCTTTACAAAGGATTTCCCTCTGTGAGGTTCCACATGTCCCAGGTCGGTGTATGGTTGTCCGCCCGCACTGCCGTCATTATTAGGATACCAATAAACGCCTTCAGTTCCCTCAGGTCAATGTCCCTGAGGGCAACGTTGCCCTTATGATGATAAACAACCTCGGCTAGCATGCGGTCGCTCAAAAAGAGCGAGAAAATGTCGGACACTTTGCTCGTTCTCAACGTGAGAGAAGTGGGACCCCCAGGCTTAATCCTTGGTGTGAACATATGGGGGAGGGTGGGATTTGGGTCTCTATGCCAAACAGTACCGTCGCGACCTTTCACCGATTCAGCATCAATGTGGGTGATTGCCATCCCCCTGGCTGCCTGTAGATCCCCCCTTCTCCTCTTCCTGCTTCTCTCCTCCACTGGCGTGAGCTGAGGTACCGTTACTGGGGGCGGACCACGTGAAGTCGATGGCACAGGACTTGTTATTGTGCTGACTGGGACAACATGAGAACCAGAAGCCCCTTGGAGGAAAAATTATTAATCCTCCTAGAGAAGCCCCAACCCCCTCTTCCTCCCCCACATCGTCGTCGGCTCCTCCATCACCATTCCCTAAGGCGATAATTTCAGGATTTTGGGTCACCTCCTGTTCCTCCCTGACCTCCTGCTCCAATTCATCGATATTGATAAATTCGTCGTCACTGATGTCATCAATCTCCAAAGCATCATCGACATCACTATCGAACTGCTCTAAGAGCTGATTTATGGCATCCAAGCCCAATGATTGCCTCCTGCTTGCCATTTTGATATCTGCAAAGAATGAGAAAAAATTAGAAATACGCATTCGATGAAAAATGGATCCCCTACCAATATATCTGAGGCAAAAAACAATGTCTTGCATGGGTAGCCAAATCATCTAGAAACACTTTCCAACACTATAAAATTATAAGTTTTACGACAAAACTTGTCAATTCCTTACGGTAACATGACTAAGCAAAAAAATGCAAAAGAAATAAAAAAGGGACACTCGATGAAAAATAGCAACGTGCTAATGGTGGTCCATTCAGAAAAAAAAATTTCAGCCACGTGCTAGGAAAACCATCAAGGCACATTTTCCGACAAATAAACATCTAAATGAATCATTACTCTGCGATAGTTACTTAGTACGTAGTAATTTTGAAAGAAATGGGAAAAAACGAAAAAATTGCAAACACAGGAAAATCAAACACATACCCATATTATTATTAGCCAAGCTTCAAGCCTAGTTGGAAAAGTAAGATGCTCCAAGTAAGGGCTCTAACAGGGAAAAATAGCCTAGTGAGGAAAGGAAATAAGAAAATAAATTAATGATGAGAATAAATTAACAATATATCATTCTAAAAACAGTAACAAATATATACGCCATATCTGGCTAAAAAAAAAAGAAAGGTATGGGTAGCCAGATCATCTAGAAACACTTTCCAACACTATAATAATATAAGTTTTACGACAAAACTTGCCAATTCTTTACGGTAACATGACTAAGCAAAAAAATGCAAAACAAATAAAAAAGGGCACTCGATGAAAAATAGCAACGTGCTAATGGTGATCCATTCAGAAAAAAAAAAATTTCAGCCACGTGCTAGGAAAACCATCAAGGAACATTTTCCGACAAATAAACATCTAAATGAATCATTACTCTGTGATAGTTACTTAGTACGTAGTAATTCCGAAAGAAATGGGAAAAAACGAAAAAATAGCAAACACAGGAAAATCGAACACATGCCTATATACGCCATATCTAGCTA
>NC_090736.1:119236113-119241113 GCF_036898095.1 Palaemon carinicauda
AGAAAACTAAAATAGAGTATGATTCGATATGTAATAAAAATACATGGGCTGTCCGAGTTAGGAGAATAACATGTATATAGATGGATATGAAAAATATCAGAATCAGTGTCTAAAGGGTATAAAAGAAGCAAGGGAAGGGAGAAAAGAGGATGGATTTACGAACTAAAATAGTTTTCGGGCGTGTACTGGTAGAGAAAGACAATAAAGAGACGCAATTGAAATGGAAGGACAAGTCTGAGGCCTTTCATCTGCAGTGGTTTCATATACCGCATGTGTTTTATACACGTTAGTACCCTGTAATAGTTCTGATATACTATTTTATCAGTGGATTTTCCCTGTAATGTTGATACACAAAGTTGTGGTATCCTGCCAGTTCATGCTTTTTCATGTTTGAATTTGTGTAACGTTCTTTCTAATAAGTAGCTGTATATAATCTTGATGATTGTTTAATAAAGTTTAGCAGCATTGACGTCTCCCCTCAGTTATCACCAAACTCCTTGCTCGCACAACAATAACCACCGATGATACCTCTCTCTCTCTCTCTCTCTCTCTCTCTCTCTCTCTCTCTCTCTCTCTCTCTATATATATATATATATATATATATATATATATATATATATATATATATATATATATATATATATATATATATATATAAAAGTTTTTTTTCTGCTAGGTTTTATGTCCATACCTGCCCTAACTGTCACTTTTGTTCGCAAGTTTCGACTTTTATCTAGAAAATCATTGATGAGGATATAACTAGACCTAGAGTTGTACTGAAATCCTAATTATATTCAAAGGTGTTGATGGGTGTCATGTGAACTAAATTTGTATACATAATCGTATTAATACTTGGTATAGAAAAATCAGCGTGGCCATTTCTCGATATCCATAGGATGTACATTTTCAGCACTGCTATAAATTACTCGAAGGATATCTCACATATATCAATAAAATTGTTGAAGATTTATGGGACAGATATTATTTTTTTCCATATCAAATTACATGTTGATATCTGCCTTAAAAAAGCCAAAGCAAATGTTTTTTTTTTCTTTTTTTTTTTGGGGGGGGGGGTTGAATGGTTATTTTGACGGTGGAGTAAATTATATCTAGAATAATTCAGCTGACATTTCAAATTTCGGGGTTCATAACTCCTGTACCAATAAATATATCCAAAAAATATTTAAGGATATATATATATATATATATATATATATATATATATATATATATATATATATATATATATATATATATATATATATATATATATATATATATATATATATATATATATATATATATATATATATAAAATCCTCGATTCTTCATGTCTTCATGTACATAACTGCTATGAAGGTGCCTTAGCCGTGTCTTTTGTTCATAAGTAACGATTTTTAGCTAGACAATCAGTGAAAAATAAAAAAATAAAACACAAAAAAACGCTTATTTCGGTAGGGGTTCAGTGGTCATTTTTAGCAGGGGAGAAAATTCTCACTAAATTATTTCACATATACAAATGAAAAATTTCAGTGATTCATGAGAAACATAGTTTTTCTGTTACTTCCAAAGTCCTTGGTAATATCTACAATTGAAAAGACGCATTCTTAATGTAGCTTTCGTAAATGTGAAGGTAGTAGGTTGGCCAAGGCACCAACCACCCGTTGACATACTTTCTTGGATCCTTCTCTCTGGTTATGGGTCACTTTCCCTTTGCCTACACATAAACCGAATAGTCTGGCTTATTCTTTACAAATTTCCCTCCGCCCTCATACACCTGACAATACTGAGATTAACGAACAATTCTTCTTTACGCAATGGGCTAACTACTGCACTGTAGTTGTTCAGTGGCTACTTTCCTCTTGGTAAGGGTAGAAGAGACTCTAGCTATGGTAAGCATCTCTTGTAGGAGAGCAACACTCCAAAATGAAATGATTGGTCTCTAGTCTTGGGAAGTGCCCTAGCCCCGGTACCATGGTATTTTACATTTTTTGGTTAGAGTTCTTTTGCTTGGGGGTACACTCGAGTACACTATTCTATCTAATTTATCTTTTTCTTTTTTGTTAAAGTTTTCATAGTTTGTATATGAAATATTTATCTTAATTTTGTCACTTCTTAAAATATTTTCTTTTTCATTGTCTCCTTTCCTCACTGTGCTGTTTTCCCTCTTTGGGCCCCTGGGCTTATAGCTTCATGCTTATCCTACTAAGGTTGTAGCTGAGAAAGTGATAAAAATAATAATAATAATGATTATAACTAGCGGAACCATTGGAAATTACACAAAATGATATTTTAAATACTAATTATATTATTCCTAACCTATACATGTTTGAATGAAATGTCCAGAGATTAATATTATAATCTAGGTTATGGAAATTGATAGAACTAAACTTTTTGTCTAATATCTAAAAAAAAGAGTCGGGTGCTAAAGACAAAATTAGGAAATTTATATAAGAAGTACTTTGGTTAAGTAATCAAAGTCTAATATGAATTTGTAAGAGTATACCATGAAATTATTTCCGTTTTCTTTAAAGCGTTAATAAGTAAGAGTAAACCATGAAATTATTGCCGTTTTTTTTAAAGCGTGACTCACAAAATAAATAACACACATGCTATTGTATTAATATATAGATAATAATAATAATAATGTTAAATGTTGCAACATTACAGTGAACTGCGTGATAGTGAGCGCCATCAACGGGGGACAATGCCTATCTCATTAACAATATCCGTTCCGAGTTCAGCTAGTATTTGTTGTTGATTAAAATGAATAAAAAAAGGCATGAATAGCTATTATATCTTTGAACATTTATAGTATCATTGTTAAATTAATTGACTGTTACTGTTCCAAAAGACTTACATATAAATGTGATTGTAGAACTCATCGAAATATGTAATATAGCCAGAGATTTAGTTGGAAAAAACGTAAATACGAGGATTCTTACGGCAAGCACGATTTACGCTTCCAAGGCAATTATTACTCGCAGTAGGAATATCATCTTAGAGAATCTGTATCCAAACAAAGGATATATGCAGTATATATATATATTCTGACGTTAAGAGAGGGGACGTGTTGTTATCCATGCACCACCATTTTGATATACTGTACTACATTTCAGATGTTAACAGGAGCAAAACTCAGGCCAAGTGGTTAATATTTCGAACCTAATTAAGTATATCTCAGCTCCCGTTAAAATATCATAGAAATATCACTGTTAGGGGATACACTGTACCATATCCGTGATAAAGACGTCTAGAACTGTAGAAGGAAAATGGTGAAACTTTCATCGTTAGGATCTTTATTGGGTGCTTGCAGCGAAAAACGTTCGGTCAAGTGTTTCTCCCATGCCATTATAAGGTTATAGCGGAACTCTAATGATATTGATTTAATGTTATCTTACGTAGCCGACTTTCATAAAGATTATAGACGATTGGAATTACTTCTCTTTAAATCGAACAGCTAGTAATCTCAAGAAAAGTTAAATTTTTTTCTCTTTTTGTGTGGTTGGTATATAAAGTTGGTAAAAAACACATACGAATTGACAAACTCAGATATCACTTCTCACGTTTAGATATTTATTATAACATACAAATAAAGAGAGGGAACGTTGAAATAAGCTTGAAATGTTTTGTTTTTCTTGATTGATATACTTGAGATCTTCCATACCTAATTGGATATTACCATAGTAGGTTATTCAAATCACAAAATTCATATACATATATATATATATATATATATATATATATATATATATATATATATATATATATATATATATATATATATATATATATATATATATATATATATATATATATATATATCAAATAAGCCATATATTTTTGTTATATTAATGTCTGGATTCTCTTAATGAACTTGGGATCAGAGCCCCAGGGGAAATCATACAAAGACAAGAGCTTGTGACCGACCAGGAATCGAACCCTGGTCCGGCAAGCTTGTATAGACAGTGAATACCACTTGGCCACGAAGGCCAAGTGGTAGTCACTGTCTATACAAGCTTGCCGGACCAGGTTTCGATTCCTGGCCGGTCACAATCTCTTGTCTTTGTGTGATTTCCCCTGGGGCTCTGATCCCAAGGTCGTTAAGAGAATCCAGAAATCAATGTATCAAAAATATATGGCTTAATTGCATATGAAGAAACACGTCTAAATGTGCAAATTTATCGTATCTATATATATATATATATATATATATATATATATATATATATATATATATATATATATATATATATATATATATATATATATATATATATATATATATATATATATGTGTGTGTGTGTGTGTGTGTGTGTGTGTGTGTGTATCACTAATAGCTGGGCAGATGGAATTAACCACGTATGTTTTCAGCTTCAGCATGGATTTCAAATGGAATAATTTCACCTCCGCCTTATTTCGCATCCCAGTAGATCAGAACTTCAACAGCAAATGTTACTGAAGCGATATGCGTTAACAGCTCTCATACCAGTGGCATTGGACTCAAATATGTCTTGAATGAAGACTGATGAGTCGAGTCATTCATAACACCGATGAAGATTTAAGAGCTTCCGTTTATATGAATGTTTGGCGATGAAGGAATGATAATTGTTGATATATTTCAAATATCATTGGTAATGGAGAGTGAAAACCATATAAAATATAGAAGAAAACATAGCTGACAAACTATCCCCGACTGAAAGATAAAATATCCAAAATTTTCCAAGTTAACGGGATGAAGCAATGCTTCACAATGCTTATTTCATCAGCTGAAAATCATTCGATTCTTGTTACTTACCAAGGATGGAAAAAGACCAGCATAATCAGGCCATTCTTATTGAAGTTTTATAAAACTTGTATCTGTTATAATTAAACATATGATAATAAAAAGAAATTTATGTACATATAAAGTAGCCTATATATCTATAACTTAGATGAGTCGTAAGTTTGACAGTTGTTCTAGGTCATCCTCTCTTATGACAAAACAGTCTTCTAATGG
>NC_090736.1:119248613-119268613 GCF_036898095.1 Palaemon carinicauda
ATCACTCATTAAGAGTATTACTCATTCGTAATCAATATTAATAAACATTTGTTAACATCACTATGGTACATCATTTACTCATTAATGTCATCATAATAAATTATTATCATTTAATGCCATCAAAAGAAACATATATCACCTTCTTCACGAAAACAAATAAAAAACTATTGAAATTCTGGTCATAAAATAATGAGCAAAACCAAAACTCAAATATATCAATGTCTTATATCATGGAAACATCATAATCATTTCATAATAAAGAAACAGGCAAGTGGTATATGTTCCATTAGATGCATTAGCCACGTAGCCAAATAAATTGGCGTTATCTTAATAATTCATTTAATTACTCACTTCTAAATGGTCATTAATCTACGTTGATTCATATAGCCAACTCTAATAATCATTCTCGTTAGTCATTGTGCACTGAGTAAAAGGGGTTCCTGGCTGATACGCTGATTCTCAGAATTAAATGACCCAAGTGAGTAAACGGTCACCCAGCGAGTAACTCTTGTAAATAATTTGCATTTATCATTATTATTTGTGTGAGATACTATACTGCGAGATTCTCTTTATCTTAATTGTGACATTATTTTTTTCTATGACTATCAATATTATTTGTATTAGATGTGGTACTTTAACTGGTTTTCACTTCTTATTGATATTCTTTTAAGTTATATCAAATTCTCGTTTACAGCTCAGGCTCTGAGCCTTTTATAGTCGATCTATAGCAATGTTTTCCGAATTGAACTTATAATCTTATCAATTAAGTGTTTCAAATAGTTTGAAAATAAATTTTGAATCAATTCATCATCATCAGTATTTCATCGTACGCCTATTGACATAAAGGGCCTCGGTCACGTTTAACCATTCAAGACTGTGACAGGGAAGATCGACTGTCCCATGATGGAAGACCAAGTAGTCTAAACCCGGAGGAGAAATGAAAGTTGAATTGATTATATACTGAAAATCAATGACATGAAGCTTGCAACATCAGTCTGTATAAATTGATATGACTTTTTTAATTAATCTCAACTTTGTAATTACCAAATTCTTTTTCTAGTATATGACAACTTTCGAGTTATGTGACAATATTTTGATAAGGAAGTTCATTTATTCATGGAAAACAAAAGATTTTAAATGCCTTCCAGTACTTTATCTACTATATGCGGGGTTTTTCATATTTAAAAAGGAGAATACCTTGAAATCTGATCCATAAATTCAAGATAAATGATGGTGTTTGATTTAAGCTTATTAGCTAAGACGTTATCAATATATGACCTTCGGCCTAAAAGTTCATTTAAATTGGAGCAAAATAAAAAATAAAAAAAAAGAGAAAACAGAGGTGTAAACAATGTAGAATCCTATCTCCCAAAAGATTGAGTTTCAGAAATGTCAGAGGATACCTAAACTTGATGATAAGCAATTGATATCAACCCAATATATGATTAACTATTAACAAAATAAACAAAAAACGCTGTATCCTGATGTTTCCATGTGAAGGCAATGTAAAATGTCTATTTATGTATGGAATTTGATCTTTTGTATTATTTTATTATTAATAATAATAATGATAATAATAATAATAATATTATTATTATTATTATTATTATTATTATTAGTAGTAGTAGTAGTAGTAGTAGTAGTAGTAGTAATAATGATAATAATAATAATAATAATAATAATAATAATAATAATAATAATAATAATAATAATAATGATAATTGTTGTTATTATATCATTATCATCGTCATCATAATCCTATAGTATTTATCCAACCCCTACTCTGAAGGGTAAAAAAAAAAAAAAAAAAAAAAAAATATTTGCCAAGGATATTTTTTTCTTGGAATTTTTTTGAAGCTTAGCCTTGGAGTATCACTGTAAATACACTATAAGTGTACCATGGATTATACTCATAAGGTTAGTTATGAAATTTAATTTCAACGAATGAAAAAGATTTCTTTATAATTACAAAATACTGATTTTACTTGAAGTATATTATTCTTAAGTAATCTTTCTATATATATATATATATATATATATATATATATATATATATATATATATATATATATATATATATATATATATATATATATATATATATATATATATATATAATATGTATATACTTATATATATATATATATATATATATATATATATATATATATATATATATATATATATATATAGTTATGTATATATATATATATATATATATATAGATATATATATATATATATATATATATATATATATATATATATATACATAAATTTATATACATATATATATACATATAAATATATATATATATATATATATATATATATATATATATATATATATATATATATATGTATATATATATATATATATATATATATATATATATATATATATATATATATATATATATATATATATATATATATATATATATATATATACTGTATATATATATAAATAAATATATATACATATATATAAATATATATATATACATATATATATATATATATATATATATATATATATACTGTATATATATATATATATATATATATATATATATATATATATATATATATATATATATATATATATATATATATATATACACACACATTTATGTATATACATATGTGTATATATATATATATATATATATAGATATATATATATATATATATATATATATATATATATATATATATATATATATACATATATATATATATATATATGTATATATATATATATATATATATATATATATATATATATATATATATATATATATATATATATATATATATATATATATATATATATATATATATATATATATTGATGAACATATGTGTTCCATAGTAAGCCTTAGAAATATGAGTTGGATAATCAGTGAAATAATTATCGTTTATGGAGTACCATGACCTAATGAATTAAATAAAAATGTTTAGAGGTGTTTTTATTTTGTAACAAAAAGTGAACATATCACTAAGATTCAACTACGAAATCTGTTTTTTATCACAGAGTATAATTGAGTTAAAAGCTGGGGAAAAACTCTATGCATAAAGCTGCACCCCGGAAACTCGACTTCAAGATTCTCCTTTGAGAATGATTTTGATGTAGCTCGTTAAGAAATTTGAATCCTGATAAATTGTCAAGTACTTGCACTCATCATCACCTCTGTTCAAGTGAAAAACAGGAATTTCTCATATTTTATCGATCTTTTAAATCCCCTCAATTTTCGTCAAGTTATAGACGTCTGCAGTACAGTAATTTAAAGGTAACAGAAATTTTGAATATAAATAATAATAATAATAATAATAATAATAATAATAATAATAATAATAATAATAATAATAATAATAATAATAATAATAATACATCTAAGAACCTAGTTAATGTTTTACTGGTAACAAGAACGAATGCTCTGTAATTTCATCCAGAAGGTTTTCATTTTTTTTTCTCCATTCTTATCAAAATGAAAAGGAATGAAAGATATGAAAACTACACAACAGAGAGATTTATCAATTTGTTACAGTGATGCAATTTAATCTTTTAATCATATCCACAACGGATGTATCATAAAAACTAAGAGTGGTAAAATTTTACTTTAGAATATCCTACCAAAAAATCGGATATTGCGAAGAGATTTTAATCCTAATCTATAATATCCAAATCTGTTGGTGTTTCAATTCCATCCAGTGATCAAACTTCATCTCAATGTCTTTTGTTGAAACACTGTTAATTTACTTTTATAAAGAAGAAGAAATCCTATGGTAAACTTATCCAGATAGTTGGAAAATTAACTTCTAACAATGAAGAAGCTTCGTCATATACGCTTGTCCTAAAAGTTTAAAATTCTAATTTTCTAAGTTATAAAGCTCTCCTATATAGTCTTCGGGAATTTACTAACCTTCTTTTCTAGAGATCGTAGACTTGATGCAATCAAATGTTTATATTTTTAATAAATTAATTTTCGATTATCGAAGTTGTTGAGGCATCCCTTCTCCTGAAGACTGACACTGAAGACTAAAAAATGGGGGTACATTTTTAACACCACTATCTAAAGGTGGCACAGCAACTGGTTAATCACCGTATACCTTTTAAAGTGTACAGCAATGGTCTTCTGACTTTGATGGTTCAGGATTAATAAAAAGGGAATTATATTTTAAAGTATTAATCTCTAAATAATTTCAGAGATACTGGTAATAGAGAGGGATTATACATATTTTCATATATAAATTTCATTCTTTCGTTAGGGCAGAGATGTACACAGGAATTCAAGATTCTTATTATAAAAGGTAAATTATTCACTGACACCGAATTGGTGAGATAAACAAGTTAAAATCATAAGGAATTATGGCAAAATAAATTTAGTTTGGTCACTTCAGAGTTGTTGGATGAGTTCATCCTATGGCTAAAGAGTTTGTCTTGACTCCTCGGGAGAAAGGGTGCTTCCCTTTTCAGGATACAAAATATCCTGACCTGGCAACCTTTGGCAAGGACTATCTACACGTAGGAAGGTAGCGGACATCTTTGGAGGCAGTGTCTTCTGTCCTAGGTTAATCAGGATGAGGGTGTACGGTCTACCCATAGATGTGTCTATTGGCCACAACGAACAAAATGCCGTCCTGTCTGGAATGAGTGAAAAAATTTCCGTAGCTGTACTAAGAAGGGAGCAGTCTTAGGCTGAAGTTATATGAAGAGAGATAAAGGGTGTGAAATTGTACAAATTAAATTGTTTACATATCTGGGATGGGCAAAGTTAGTAAGGGACCTCCTTAACAATAGAAGAGATACATTAATCTCCCTTAGGGTTTCAGGAGTTGTGACTGTTTAATAATAGACCTATGGCATGGGTCAATGATTTGACCATATGTCAGTGGAAAATAAGGTCCATGCTAATCTGAAAAATAACAACACAAGCATAGATATGAAATTTTCAGTTACAGAGGGGGTAAAAGATGAATGGCTGTTGTTGAAGCATACGTTTTTACTCCTTTGCTCTTTACTAATCATGTATGGCAATGGTCTTTAGGAATTTACAATGGATAAATTGTGTCAAAAGATTTGTTTTTCAAAAGAGTAGGAATTTAATTGAAGCAATAGTGGGTGATCATGAGAAGGTGCACGGCATACCAATAGGGTAAAGAATTTAGTTGAGAACAGAGGTCCACTGATAAATGCCAGAGGCTAAGCACGCTGCCAGACTTAAGGAATGGTAATTTTATGAGAATATAGGCCGCATTCTAAGACGGGTTAATCTCCCTTGTGATTTTAAGATTCTGGTGTTGGTCGAGAAGACAATCTTATATGAGGAAGGGGGTGGCGGTGGGAATGGGTTCATCTGGCAATAAGACATATGGATATTGATGTAGATACTTAATAGGGATATATGGGGCTAAAGATTATTGACATGCATTTTGGTTTAAAGAATGTTATATAATAGAGGCAATAGTTTTAATGATTAAAAACACAATTTTGTTAGCAGCACACATATCATAAGGTCAATAAACATGGTTAAGCATCCAGGGTTAATTAATTCAGTAGTCATCATGTGAAAGTTATTTTATTCTAAAAATTGTTTTGAATATCTGTAACATTTTGAGCATTCATATATTTTGATTCTGCAGTGCTTAGGGAAAAATTTCAACCATCAGTCACATAATGTAATCATTATATTAAGAAGTCTGATGTTTAGTTACTGATATGTTAACAAATATATATTCATTTTAGAAGAGAGAGAGAGAGAGAGAGAGAGAGAGAGAGAGAGAGAGAGAGAGAGAGAGAGAGAGATCTTATGTGCATTCTGTTTCAGCTGGTTTGTAGGCGCTAGTTATTTTTGTACATTGTGTTCCATTCAAACTTTGCCCTGCGGAAAGAATCTAATCCCGTTCATTATATGTGTTGAAGAAAGCGACCAAAACGGGAGCTGCTGACTTGCAGAATTGGTTTTCACCAAAAGGATAGACCCACTCTCCTTAACAGTGAAAACTTCAGCCTTAAATTTAGATTATTTAATAAGAAAAATTGAGCCCATCGCCAATAACTATAGTTGATGACAGGAGGAGCATGCAAACTTTCTCATTGCGCCTTGCCCAGTTGACACCATTTTGGGTGAAAATGTTTAATTTTGTGTTACAATTTTAATGCATTTCATCATAAATCTGAATGTGTGATGTTTATTAAACTATATTATATTACTGTTGCTATGTGTTATAGAATATGTTATTCTAAACAGCTCTTGGCATTAATGCCATTTGTTCTGAATACAGTTCTTTTTTTTTTTTTCGTCTTTTTTCTGTTTCTTTCTAGGAAATGTGACTTATGAAATTAGTTCCTGTATTTGGACAGTTATGTAATTCTATAATTTTGTATTTGATATTTCTGTGGAGAATGGTGAAAAAAAATGGTTTTTATCTATCTATTGGAGACCATAGTTCTTAAATATCAAAATTATTACACCTCATTAATCCTTTCTCCCTCCAATGATATTTCATCTTTCATTGCACATTTCGTTCTTATCATCTCCCTCTTTCTTCTATTTATCTTGAGTCTATTATCCTTTGAAATTATACGCATTTTATACATATATATATATATATATATATATATATATATATATATATATATATATATATATATATATATATATATATATATATATATATATATATGTATATATATATATATATATATATATATATATATATATATATATATATATATATATATATATATATATATATATATATATATATATATCTTTGAAATTATACGCATTTTATATATATATATATATATATATATATATATATATATATATATATATATATATATATATATATATATATATATATATATATATATATATATATATATATATCTGCGCGTGTCTGTTTGTGTGGGTGTGTGTGTATGCAAGTATATTATACATAGCTACGAATTCTAATATTATTATCTCTGCAGAAGGATATATTAATCTTTTAAGAAGCAAAAATCAAAATGATGTAGTCCAGATAATAAACAGGAATCGTGGATTTAATGACGCAAATCCAATTTACTTTATCTGCTTAAAAGTGATAAGGGGGAAGAGAAATTAATCTTCTTCCCTGTCGAATTCAATTTCTATTTCCTCTCTGTATTTGTACTGAAAATTGCCATCGATATTGCGTTTATAAGTAGAAACACTTCACAAAGGCTCAAATAAAAAAAAAAAAGAAATGATATTCCATTCATCATTTTACACCATTATTATTATTATTATTATTATTATTATTATTATTATTATTATTATTATTATTATTATTATTATTATTATTATTATTAATGATAATAATAATAATAATAATAATAATAATAATAATAATAATAATAATAATAATATTAATAATATTAATAATATTAATAATACTAATAATAAAAATCCTATTATTATTATTATTATCCTTCAAGACTAACATATCAAAGATTACCGGATCAGAGAGAAATTTAGTTGTAGTTGACATGGTTCTCTATGTCATCCTGCAACATAATTATATTTAAAAACTCGAAATTTCCTGGATGCTGTGCATGCACATATGCAAACATATACTGAGAATACTGATTAATGCGTTTATCTGAATTATATAATTCTATGGTCTTCTATGAGAACGATGTGTCCATATTGAAACAATATTGAAATATTGTAATCTGAACGTGAAAATTCTAAATTTTCAGAATAATCTTTATATTGCTGCAATTTATATTCAATTGCAAATGCTTTACATCATATATAATGTTTTGATTTCTTATTTTCGACTTGCAAGAGCTGAATTTATATTTAGATATAAAAGAAGTTGCATGATTTTGCAATGAAAGGTTCGGTGCATGCAAGGATGATGCATGATTCATGTCCAGAGAACTTAATTATGCTCTTTGAAATGACATGAAAAGTTAAGAAAGTTTAGAGTTCAGTGAATTATACTTTCAGAGAAATCGTCTTACCTGGACAATGCTTTGTATCACTACCATGTTAGATTTAACTATCTTTACTCGGTACGGACCCAAATATGCTGGCTATAGTAGTGTTTCCTAGGTTGTAATCGTTTCAAATACACACGATCGCCCACAAATACTTTTACCGATTCGGTTTTGAAACTTTGAGCTGTGTTTTTCATTAGCACTTTTCAAAAACTTTTCAGTGGTGTTCATTACTATCCTTTGGGGATTTAGTAAAGAATTAATCAGGACCGTATATGGTAACACAAGATCCTGTCCATACACTAAAAAGAAAGGCGTGTCCCAGAGCGAGGCATTATAGGCAATGTTCGAAGCTAGCTTAACTGTAAGAAGCATGGCGTGTTAATGAAGGGGCCCATCAGTCACCAAGTAATGTAAAATTCCACCACTTCCCTATTTTGTGTTTCCACTATGCCATTAGCTGAAGGCCTATATCCAGTAACTAAAAAGTGTTCAATTTTCATCGTTTCAGTGACCGATGTCACCAACTTATTTATAAAGTCAAGACCATTATCACTTATTATGATTTTCGGGTAGCCAAACCAAGTAATGAAAGAGTACAGCGCCTGGGTTAATGGATTTGCCGATTTATCCAACTTTGCGTATGTGTGTAACCCGTAAATGCATCCACAAATACACATGTATACTTATATTTTGTTGCATCATTAGGAATTGGTCCTACCACCTTCATATTCATCATATAAAATTCGATAGAAATCACAGGCCACTTTCTGGCTTCCGGTACAGTGGTTTTATATTTGTTGAAAGAGTTAAAAGCATGACAGCATTTCATATGATTTTTCATAGATTTTTTCATTCCAACCAAACGAAGGATTCACGTGCTCTCCTTAATGTTCTATCAATCCATAAATGATCAGCATACGGACTTGCATGTACAATGTGGATGGTTTGATTAATTAAGGAAAGAGGAGGAACTACCCGTGCACAGATTTCCCCTCCCCTCTTCTCGTAAGCACAATATGAGAAATCATTCTCTATAAAAAAAAAATTCTCACGAGGCAAATTCAGAGATGATGGATAACTCTCTGATTCCCCTTTAATCCCTGCTCGTACCCTTTTCATCCGTTCCTCTTTTTTTTCTGTCTATCTCGTAGGTCCTCTACGTACTGCATCATCAGGGTTATTATTCTGGACACCATTGGTCATGTGCTCTCTCTCTCTCTCTCTCTCTCTCTCTCTCTCTCTCTCTCTCTCTCTCTCTCTCTCTCTCTCTCTCTCTCTCTCTTGCAGATCTTATTTCTTTCTTGTTCCTCTCGCTTGAATTCCCATCCTGTTTTTTATTTCAATGAGGGCCTTCAATATTCTGGTCTCGTTCTTTGTTCCTCTTTTCCGCCCAAGGTGTTACTAGCATTACTGAACCTCTAGAAAGGGCATTAGCTACCGTGTTAGCTTTACCTTCTATGTGGTTAAACCGCATTATATCAAATCTCACAATCATTCAATCCATCTTGCCTGTCTAGACTTCAAGTGTTTTTTGTAAAATAAATCACGCAAAGGGCGATGATAACTTTCAACTCAATCGGCGGACCCAATAAAAAGAAATGATACCAACTTAGAACCAAAATAATAGCCAATGCTTCTTGATTGAATGTACTCTAATTCTTTTTTGTCCCTCAATGCACTGGAGGCAAAACAAATGGGTCATTCTCTACATTTATCATCTCGTTGAGAAATTACGTCACCAATAGCTAGGCTACTCACATCTGCTGTCACTAAGAATGGGCGGTGATATCTGGGATACGAGAGTAACTTATTGTTAATAGTAGCAGCTTTCAAATGGTTAAAGGGACTTTCTTCTTCCATTCACCAATTTATTACTTTTTTATTCTTTGAAGCATCTTAGGGTCTCACTATCTCTACAAATCTCTTGTTAATTTATGGTAATACCCGGCGAGCCCAAGGAACCCAGCTTTCTTAGGGGTACATGGCCGGGAGATCTCTAATAGCCTCTACTTTACTGGGGCAGGGTTGGATACATTAGGGGACTATTATATGACCTAAAAATTCGACCTGTTCATGGTAAGATTTATACTTTGACAAATTTATTTTCATACCATTACGTCACAATGCTTCTAAAACATTATGAATATATTTTTTTTCTGCTCTTCGGCTGTTTTATCTGTAATTATGATATTGTTTAAATGAACAAGAACATTATGGCCAATGAAGGGAGGCGAAACCACTATCATTATTCTAGAAAAAGGACTTAGATAATTTTCAACATAGGAAGGAAGAAAATTAAACTGACATGGTTGATTTTTGTTTATAAATGGCGTTTAAAATTTACTGTTCACTCGAACGGGTATTTAATAATATCCAAAATTCAAATCGATAGTTGTAAAATATTCACTATCCTGTACCTTCAAGAATAATTTTTTGATTGATGGCAATGGAAATACATTGTCAGTAGTGCCTGCATTCAACTTCCTATTATCAAGACACATTCTTACCGAGCCATCCCTTTTCCTAACAGTTACAATTGGAGAGGCCCTGTGGGATTTGTTCTCTTCGATAATCACGTGTTCCCTTAGTTTACTAATTTCCCTTTCTATCTCTTCCTGAAAAAAATTGAGTACCTTATAAGGCCTTGGCCTAATCGGCTCCACCTGTTCAGTCTCAATGCAAAAGGTAAATCGAACAATCCTTCCTGGTGGTCTGGTCTCTAATTGCAATTACATCGGAATAACTGTTAACAATGTTACTGTACCAACCGTGTTTCACACAATTGTACATAATTCCTTTTGTATATATTACGTTTGTATCTTCGCTCTTCCTTCCCACTAAAACGAACATGAAAATTCTTGTCTGGTTTTTCCTCTGTAATATCGTCTGTCTTGTGAACTTGTTATGTCCTGTTGCCTTGAGGTTTTGTATATAAGGAGAGTGTTCTACAATAATACAACTCCGTCGATTGCTTCCTGCCTTTGAGTTCACAACCCTCTCTCGGCTCCGTTACATTGGTGACCCCGGAAGTCGACTCGCTCCCACTGCTTTCCACCCCCACCTCCCTCGCCCCTCCATCGTTAGTACTATGGCACACTCTACTACAGCAGTTGGCGCTGCAGCCGCCCCATTGAAAATTTCACCGTTGGCCAGGGGAAAAGCATTTGCTTGGTTTCAGCGCGCAGAAGTCCAGTTTCACATCAACGGCGTGACTCGCTCAACCACCAAAGCAGATTATGTTCTCGCGGCAATACCATAGGACACCTTCCCGGAAATATCCGATTGGCTTTGTGAACAAGGAGACACGCCAATAGCGTATGACGCCCTCAAAACATACCTTCTGCAGCAGTACTCGCCGTCGCCAGCCGCCCGTGTAGCAAAGCTTTTTCAGCTCTCGCAACAACCGTTGGGGGACCAAAGGGCTTCGCCCTCAGGGAAATGACCAGTATCGCTCGCCTTCAACCTGCCACAGACAGCTCTCCTCGTAAGGTGAACCTACTTCGTGCCCTTTGGATACGCCGTTTACCCGGACCTATGCGCGCTGCCATACCCGATGTCGATAGTTTACCCATAAAGGACTTGATGACCAAAGCCGACTCCCTTATGGACAGCCACTTCAAGACCTCCATCAACGCCTCCACCCCTGACGAAGAGGATGCCTATTCAACGTCAACTGAAGCTGACATGAATGCCGTAGGACATATACGCCAACACCGTGACGTGCCAAAGCAGAGACAAAGCCGCCCACCACCCACCAATCGCTCGCGTCCAACAAACGACTTCTACAGCCACTTACTACCTCCCATCCGCCGCAGTTTTGCCATTACCACTTCAGATTCGGGCAACTGCGAAGAAATGTGCCGAGGATTGTCAGTGGCCAAAAAACGTGTAAGTAGGCCATCGCTCGTGGCGGTGGCCTCCCATGTTTCTAATCTTTTCTTTTTACAGGATGCAGGAACGGGCGTGCGATTTTTGGTAGACACGGGTGCTTGTCGTTCTCTTTTGCCAAGGAAACTCTTCAAGACACGGCGTAGTCTGTCTACATATGCCGACGTCCCCTTGGTAGCTGGCAACGGATCTGCGATACCCACCTATGGTTATAAGAACCTCACATTATCTTTCGGAAACGTTAAATTCAATTGGAAGTTTCTCGTTGCTGACGTCACCATGCCAATCCTCGGTGCGGATTTCCTCTCTCATTTCCAACTTCTGGTCAATGTCGCCCACCGACGATTAGTCAACGCAGACTCGTATTTGTCGACACCTCTTCAACCCACCCCCTCCAACCTCGCTCTCCACATTAGCGTACCCACGGATGCCTACGCCCACCTCCTCATGTCGTACCCGGAAGTTTTCCATTCAGAACTTCGCCAAACGCCCACGGTTCCTGCCAAGCACGGTATTTATCACCACGGTATTTATCAAGACGACGGGACCCTCAGTCTTCGCAAAATTCAAACGTCTGGCACCGGAACGATTGGCAGCCGCCAAACAGATGTTCCCCGAAATGGAGGAAATGGGCCTTTGCCTAAAGGACTCCAGGCCATGGTCGTCACCCTTACACATCGTTCTGAAGAAAGACGGCTCTCTCCGTCCGTGCGGGGATTACAAGTGCCTGAACTTGCAGACAGAACCGGATCACTACCCCCTCCCAAACATTGCCGACGTGACCTCCTACTTGCAAAAAGCAAAGGTTTTCTCTACGCTCGATCTCCTGAAGGGGTATTATCAGGTGCCTATGAACCCAGAAGACATCCCTAAGACTGCCATCACCACTCCGTTTGGTACATACACCTTCAATTACTCCTGTTTTGGCCTTCGTAATGCTGGGGCCACGTTTCAACGTTTCATGGATGGCATCTTAGGGGACCTCCATTTCTGTGTATGTTATGTGGACGACACTTACTTGTGTTCTCCTACTCAAAAGAGGAACACCTCCGTCAGCTGCGCATCGTGCTCGACCGCCTGCAACAAAACGGCCTTGTAGTCCAGTACGACAAGTGTACCTTTGGCGCCAACGAAGTATGGTTCTTAGGGCACCGCATCACTCCTGAAGGTGTCTACCCCCTCCCTGAGAAGGTAACAGCCGTTCAGAACTTCTCCGTGCCCTCGACCGTCAAAGCTCTGCAGGAATTCTTGGGCATGAGCAACTGTTATCACCGTTTTCTGCCAGCCATTGCCGCCACTCTTGCTCCTCTCTACGCCTCCCTCAAGAGCAAGCCGAAGGACTTGAAGTGGGGTCCCCTTCAAGAAGCAGCCTTCTGCAATGCAAAGAAGGCCCTATCAACTGCTGCGGCTCTCACTTTTCCTATCCCACACGCCCCTCTCTTTTTCTCCACCGATGCCAGCGACGTCACTATTGGTGCAGTACTTGACCAGGTGGTCAAAGGCTCGCTTGCCCATTGGCCTTCTTCAGCAGAAAACTGTCCAAGGCAGAATCGGGTTATTCTATCTTCGATCGAGAATTGCTGGCGGTGCACTTGGCTGTCCGTCACTTTCGCCATTTCTTAGGAGGTACGCCCTTCGTCATTCGCACAGACCACATGCCTCTGGTGCAAGCCTTCACTCGACCGTCTGACCGCCTGGTCCGCCCGTCAACGCCGACATCTCACCGCCGTGGCTGAATACAATTGCACCCTTCAATAAGTCACAGGGAAAAAGGAATCCGTTGCTGATGCCCTGTCAAGAAACACGTTGGCTGCCGTTCAACTGGGATTGGATTACAACGCCCTGGCTGAAGCCCAACGACAGTATCCAGAGTATCAAGCTTGTAGGACATCCTGCACGTCCCTCTGTTGGGAAGACTTTCCCCTCGAAAACTCCAACACCACCCTCCTCTGTGACGTTAGTACTGGTAGACCGCGACCTTGGATTCCTGCTCCATGCGTCGACAGGTGTTTGATTTCATTCACGGCCTTTCACATCCCTTGTGCCGTTCTACTGCACAGCTGCTAAAGGCAAAGTTCATTTGGCACGGCATTTCTAAGGATGCTATGGATTGGGTCCGCGCCTGTACATCTTGCCAAACTTCCAAAGTACATCGACACACGGCTTCAGGAGTGGGCACCTTTCCTCAACCTCAGCGTCGTTTCGCACACATTCACGTCGACGTTGTAGGCCCCCTACCCACATCACAAGGACATCGTTACCTGTTTACCGTCATCGACCGCTCCACTCATTGGCCTGAAGCCATTCCCATGGAAACTGCAACGTCCGCCTCATGTACAACTGCCTTACTCTCTGGATGGATTTCAAGATTCGGTATCCCTGAGCATAATACTTCTGACAGGGGAACCACTTTCACCTCTCAATTGTGGACGTCATTAGCAAATCTCCTGGGCATCACCCTACATCAGACAACGGCCTACAACCCCGCTGCCAATGGAATGGTTGAACGTTTTCATCGCACCCTCAAAGCAGCTTTGATGTCCCGCTGCAAGGATTGCAACTGGTTTACTCAGCTTCCCTGGGTCCTCCTGGGACTAAGGACCACTCCTAAAGACGCCCTCGACGTCTCGGCAGCTGAAATGGTGTATGGCGTCCCGTTGGTCGTCCCTGCCGAATCTTCTCCTTCTACAACCTCCTCCGACGATCTCCAGCGCATACGTCACGTCGTGGGAAAATTTACTCTGTGCCGCCAGACTTACAAGCCCCCAGCAAAGCATCACATACCAACGGACTTGCACTCTGCAACGCACCGTCTTCCTGCGCAACGACACCAGCAAGCCACCAATGACGCCCCCCTTACACAGGCCCTTTCCTTGTGATCCGACGCAGTCCGAAAGCATTCCTCATAAACATTCGAGGCAAAGAAGACTGGGTCTCCATTGATCGTCTAAAACCTGCTTATCTTCTGCCAGATGACCCGCCTACAGTTCGCCTCTCCAGATCAGGGCGCCCTATTTAACATGTACAGTATGTCATTTTTAGGGGGGGGAGCCATGTACCAACCGTGTTTCACACAATTGTACATAATTCCTTTTGTATATATTATGGTTGTATCTTCGCTCTTCCTCACACTAAAACGAACATGAAAATTCATATCTGGTTTTTCCTTTGTAATATTGTCTGTCTTGTGAACTTGTTATGTCCTGTTGCCGTGATGTTTTGTATATAAGGAGAGTGTTCTACAATAATACAACTCAGTTGATTGCTTCCTGCCTTTGAGTTCACAACCCTCTCTCGGTTCCGTCACATTACTAACTACAGTTTGATATCCAGGTGACATAGTTTTCACACTTGCATAATCGAGTTCTGAATGCGTTGATCTGTGTGGGGTGGAGTTTGTCTCCCAAATCCCATTATAAGCAATTTCCTATAACTCCAATTCACACACAGAATCACTTCAAAACACAACTCTTTTATTCAAAAGATTAACTATCACAATATCCTATCAGTACTGTTTTATTTCTGACAAGCCCTCTAAGACTATATGTCCCCATTTGTCAAGGGGCTTAACTACGACTTTAGTTCCATCTGGAGAGGCTGACACTGATATGCTCGTAAGTGTCAGAGGAGGTAATACTCCTCCTCTTTTAGGTACAGCTGTTAACTTATTCAATTCTCTCTTTTCCAGCACAAGCAGTTACTCTCTCATGACTTTTTATCAACAAATACACCCTATTATTTTTACTCTTATTTTATATTTTCTCGGCAAATGTATATTCGATGACTCATTATAAAGCTTAAACCAAGTATAGCCTTGATTCCTGTAATTCCCGAGATGGGCAAGACAAAAAAATCATATGTAAATTTCACAGATCCTACCTTAGAGTTGACGATCCCTGTATACGTTGCCTGTAGTTGATCTCCTCATAGCACATTAAGGATAATGAACACAGTTTATTGTAGTGGGTTTAGGACATTCCTTTTTCAAAAAGCGAAACACTGGCTCGTGTGTTGATAAGCACTCGATTGGACTTATCTGATAGGTCAATCCTGACTGCTAAAATTCCGAGCAGATCATTAGTATATGTGACGCACATGCCAACGATCGCGCTTGCAATACCACTGCCACCTGCTCCTGTCCTAGTGCTGAGAAGGTGAGGTCGGTTGTACCGATGGGGGCACCACTGCCCACTTGACTGCTTCTGTTGTCATATTAAAGCTATTCTCCCCCTTTCTTTGTTTCCTTTTCCTCATATGTTTGGCAAAGGGTGGTGTGCATGTGCCACAACCCACCAACCCTTTGGCGATTTTTGCTGGTCCCTCTAGAGATAGATGACCGTCGGCCCAACAAGTGCAACATTGGAGGGAGCCTGGGGTGGGACGTTCCACTCTTTAGTACCCCTCTGCCACTCACTGCCAACATCTGAAGACCGTTCTCACCGGCGGAATTCGTTCTCCCCTCTCCCCCTGTCTAGAATGTTTTGTATCACCATCACTACATCTTCCAACGAGTGATTGTCATCAAATAAATAACGACATAAATACTGGTTCACTAATCTTTTTTATCACCTTCTGGGAGATTGGCACTCCGTGCAGCAAACTAATCAAAATCTCAAAAAATGTGAGTTTCAAAACTGAGAACTGAATAACCCTCTCGAATATTTGGTTTGTAATTTTCTTTCATATCCCCTTTTCTTACATTATGTAGGGCTTATTCTCAATTAACGTTGTATTATGTCAATCTAACATCTTATACTGTCTTACGGCCATCCTTCATTGCCAGAGCATATTTCAGTAACCTAATTACTAGAATTGCTTTACCTCTTTCTGACCACCCATTTGTGGCTAGTTCGAAGTCTTTCATAAACACTTTGGTCGATTGAAACCTTTCATTAGGCTGTTAATCATCAAAAGTCTTAACAATTACCTAGAGTTCTGGCCATTTTTTTTAACTACGATGTTTTGAGTATCTTCACTCGGCTGTACATGTGTGGTTTCACTTGTGTGCATGTTTACTTCGTTTATGAACTTCGGATATGTTCTGGTTGCACACCACTCATCTTCTCGTTCAACTAATAATTGCTTTATTAACTCGGCTAGGTTATCTAACCTATATCGTATGTCCTGAGTTTTTTGCTCTCATCTATATTCTTTATCCACATCACTATACCCCACTGATCCTTCATTTTCATCTCTCGCAGCATCATTGTCGGTTATGTTAGTCCTTGTATATTTAGGCATCTTTAACTTTTGTTTTACCGTATTAAAGAACAAATTCGCTCACAGCATACACAAACGGACATATTTTTCACATGACACCAATTATATCCTACGTCGATGGATAATTAAGAAATCCGAAAATTGGTGTTTTTCACTTGATTATAAAAATGTTCTTGAGTACCCTTTACACAGCCCAATACTCTTCAGACGACAAACTTTTTATTCTAGTAATCGCTGGAGTGGTACTGTTTACCCTTCATTTAAGTAAATGGAATGTTGCTATTCAATATGCTAAATTATTAGATTTTGTGAGAATCTACCCAAAGATGGAAATACACTCTGACTAATAGGCTTATAACAAGTCATCTATCAGACTTAATAAATATCACCTACAACAAAGATCAGTAATCCCATACGACGATTTATATAAGTCATAATACTGTTTAAAAGGTCATTAAACTCCTTATATAAAAAACAAATTACTGTATAAAAGACATATGGATAATGGCATATATATATATATATATATACATATATAAATATATATACATACATATATATATATCTATATATATATATATATATATATATACATATTCATACATATATATATATATATATATACTCTATACATATATATATATATATATATATGTACATTTTATTATATATATATAATATATACAATATATATATATATATATATATAATGTATAAAGTATATATATATATATTATATATATATATACATATTCATACATATATAAATATATATGCATATGTATATATGGATAAATATCAACACAACATCGTGTTCAAATAGGAAATAAATTTCTACCTCATACTTGGGATCGAACGCTAGCCCCTTCTAATGAAAGGCCAGGTCGAAACTAACCATGCTACGAGAGCCCATAAAAGGAAATCCGAACCTGACGCTAATCTAGCTGTCCGAGGATTTACCTGGCTAGACATCGGTCTCTTACCAGCGAGTTTTACCCGATTTCCCCGGGCCACCACGTGACACAATTGGTAGTAATTCATTCAAATTACCCCTAATGAGTCAATATGGATAAATATCAACACAACATCGTGTTCAAATAGAAATGAATTTCTACCTCATACTTGGGATCGAACGCTAGCCCCTTCTAATGAAAGGACAGGTCGAAACCAACCATGCCACGAGAGCCCATAAAAGGAAATCCGAACCTGACGCTAATCTAGCTGTCCGAGGATATACCTGGCTAGACATCAGTCTCTTACCAGCGAGTTTTACCCGATTTCCCCGGGCCACCACGTGAGACAATTGGTAGTGATTCATTCAAATTACCACTAATGAGTCAATATGGATAAATATCAACACAACATCGTGTTCAAATAGAAATAAATTTCTACCTCATACTTGGGATCGAACGCTAGCCCCTTCTAATGAAAGGCCAGGTCGAAACCAACCATGCCACGAGAGTCCATAAAAGGAAATCCAAACCTGACGCTAATCTAGCTGTCCGAGGATTTACCTGGCTAAACATCGGTCTCTTACCAGCGAGTTTTACCCGATTTCCCCGAGCCAACACGTGACACAATTGGTAGTAATTCATTCAAATTACCCCTAATGAGTCAATATGGATAAATATCAACACAACATCGTGTTCAAATAGAAATAAATTTCTACCTCATACTTGGGATCGAACGCTAGCCCCTTCTAATGAAAGGCCAGGTCGAAACCAACCATGCCAGGAGAGCCCATAAAAGGAAATCCGAACCTGACGCTAATCTAGATGTCCGAGGATTTACTTGGCTAGACATCAGTCTCTTACCAGCGAGTTTTACCCGATTTCCCCGGCCACCACGTGACACAATTGGTAGTAATTCATTCAAATTACCCCTAATGAGTCAATATGGATAAATATCAACACAACATCGTGTTCAAATAGAAATCCATTTCTACCTCATACTTGGGATCGAACGCTAGCCCCTTCTAATGAAAGGCGAGGTCGAAACCAACCATGCCACGAGAGCCCATAAAAGGAAATCCAAATATGACGCTAATCTAGTTGTCCGAGGATTTACTGGCTACACATCAGTCTCTTACCAACGAGTTTTACCCGATTTCCCCGGGCCACCACGTGACACAATTGGTAGTAATTCATTCAAATTACCCCTAATGAGTCAATATGGATATATATCAACACAACATCGTGTTCAAATAGAAATTTATTTCTATTTGAATTGTGTCACGTGGTGGCACGGGGAAATTGAGTAAAACTCGCTGGTAAGAGACTGATGTCTAGCCAGGTAAATCCTCTGACAGCTAGATTAGCGTCAGGTTCGGATTTCCTTTTATGGGCTCTCGTGGCATTGTTGGTTTCGACCTGGCCTTTCATATAGAAGGGGCTAGCGTTCGATCCCAAGTATGAGGTAGAAATTTATTTCTATTTGAACACGATATTGTGTTGATATTTATCCATATTGACTCATTAGGGGTAATTTGAAAGAATTACTACCAACTGTGTCACGTGGTGGCCCGGGGAAATCGGGTAAAACTCGCTGGTAAGAGACTGATGTCTAGCCAGGTAAATCCTCGGACAGCTAGATTAGCATCAGGTTCGGATTTCCTTTTATGGGCTCTCGTGGCATGGTAGGTTTCGACCTGGCCTTTCATTAGCAAGGAGCTAGCGTTCGATCCCAAGTATGAGGTAGAAATTATTTCTATTTGAACACGATGTTGTGTTGATATTTATCCATATTGATTCATTAGGGGTAATTTGAATGAATTACTACCAATTGTATATCGTGGTGGCCCGGGAAATCGGGTAAAACTCGCTGGTAAGAGACTGACGTCTAGCCAGGTAAATCCTCGGACAGCTAGATTAGCGTCAAGTTCGGATTTCCTTTTATGGGCTCTCGTGGAATGGTTG
>NC_090736.1:119273613-119279852 GCF_036898095.1 Palaemon carinicauda
AATTGGGACCCTCAGGTATGTACTGTGTGCACTAACCTGATTACTGAGACATTTAAATAGCTAGGAAGAAGCTTCG
This sequence comes from Palaemon carinicauda, assembly GCF_036898095.1. Classification (NCBI taxonomy): domain Eukaryota; kingdom Metazoa; phylum Arthropoda; class Malacostraca; order Decapoda; family Palaemonidae; genus Palaemon; species Palaemon carinicauda. The sequence goes on from NC_090736.1 coordinate 119,273,690, forward strand.
TACCTGGGTAAGGGGCTTCCAAAAGAACACTTCTGGCCCTTATCTTCCAAGTGAGAAGATGAGGGCGTATCCTTTCCCTAAGGCATCAGCTGATGCAGTGATTCCCCAGCCTCAAGAGGAGATCCCTAAGTTCAGATCCAGGTGGATGCTGAAGTCGCGGTCGCGATGCAAGACATCCAGCTAGATGACAGGATGTCTGATGTGGACGGGTGTCAGGAGGAAGACCTCCTGGTAGAAGCCCAGGATGAAGTTCAAACCCCTCTACATCGGGCCGGTCTCCCAGTAGAGCTAGGACAGGCCCTCTCTTCTATTGTTGGAATGATCCAACAAAAGCAGAAGGAGAATAAGGAGAAGGCGGGCTGCAATGGGACTGCGAATGCAGTGCCTTGCAGAATCACATGGGCCCCAGAAAAAGCTCAATGTGAAAGACCTTCCCTTGTGCTCAGATGCTAACCCATGGAGGTATGCTGAGCACATGCCGATGACCGACTGGAAAGATCGTCATCTCGGATAAGCTGGGCTCAGTTCCCCCTGGAGGGTGGAATTCTGGCCCAGCAAGGCATCATATCCGGACTGTTATGTCCGGCTGAGGAAGGAACCAGCTTCAAAGGAGGAGACAGAGCCGAAGGAGGTCATAGTGATGGACCATCGCTAAGGCTCAAGCTCTACTTTCATCCTCGATGAAAGAGAGGGGCTTTTCTAACTCAAAGGTAGCCGCATTGAATAGGAAGCTCCCTTCCTTTGTGTCCTCGCCTACTAGAGCCTTCCCCTTTTTACAGAAAGGGTTTCTGGCTGTACTAAAAGCAATCGAGGCCGGCAAGTCTTGCCCCTCCCGAGAGGAGTGTTAACCCTTGTCGCTGGCCCTGCCTATAGACCACAAAGACTGGAAGGACGTCCAACTTACGTTCTCAGTGGGAATGTTGGAGGCTGATATTGCCGGACGTCAGTTCGGCAAGGACCTCCCTAAGCTGTCTGACTTTCTTTTGCGAAGTGAGTTCGATACAAAGAAAGACTGACTGCCTCAATGTCTCTTCAGACTACTCTCGAGACGATGGCAAGTGACCCCAAGGTCCATGAAATGTTCATGGTAGTGGCTAAGCCTCATCTGGCCACAGTGACGAAGGACCTTTATTGCTTCGTCAAGGCAAGGAGAGCTTGTAGGGAGTTCGTGTTTACCTCGGCTACGGTAAGGCACGAGCCAAAGAAACTAATCTCCTCCAACATTTGGGGGAAAAGACCTTTTCCCCTACCGACTTGGTCAAAGAAGTTGTTGATAAGGCCGCCTTGGAGAATAGAAACCTTCTCCAGAAGTGGGGCCTGGCTATCAAAAGAAAGTCTTCCCCGGATGAGGGTCCTCAACCAAAGAGGAAGACTATGAGGACTAGGCTACCGTCTCGGCCAGCCAAGCCTCTTAGACAGCAACAGCAACTGCAATTGCCATTGCCCCCAGTGCCCCAGATCGTGGCACAAACCCCGACCACCTTTCAGTGGGTACCCCAGGCCGTGTCGACACAGTCCACGGCATTCACCCCAGCGTTCGAAGGGCAGTCTACTTCCTTTCGAGCAAAGCCTAGAGGAGCAGCCAGAGGCTCGTCTAGACGCCCCTCAAGGGGAAGGGGATTCAGGGGTGGTCGTGGTCAGGAAGGCAAGACCCTCAGGACGGCAGTCCAAGTGAGGTGATACCGGTAGGAGGGAGACTTCTGAAATTTCGGGATCGGTGGACCTTCGATCCCTGGGCCCACAGCCTACTCAAGAATGGACTGGGCGGGAGCTGGTACAGCACTCCACCACCGTGCCTTCGGTTTTTCCAACACTCCACCCCCGTTATGGAGGAGTACGTTCAAGAACTGTTGGAGAGAAAAGGTGATCCGAAGGGTGAAGCCCATCAATTTCTAAGGGAGGCTGTTTTGTGTTCCCAAGAAAGACTCGGAAAAGCTCAGAGTCATTCTGGACTTGTCGCCACTCAACAAGTTCATAGTGAATTGCAAATTCAAAATGCTAACACTGCAACACATAAGGACCTTACTGCCCAAGAGGGCATATTCCGTCTCTATAGACTTGTCAGACGCATATTGGCACATCCCAATTAGCCATCGACTCTCCCCCTACCTAGGGTTCAGGCTACAACGAAGACTATACGCCTTCGGAACCATGCCATTCGGTCTAAACATAGCCCCAAGGATTTTTACGAAGCTTGCGAGCGTAGCTCTCAAACAATTACGCCTAAAGGGAATTCAGGTAGTAGCCTACCCGGACGACTGGTTGGTGTGGGCAGCATCCGAGACAGAATGCTTGCAAGCTTCCAGTCAAGTGATCCAGTTCCTAGAATACCTAGGCTTCAAGATCAACAGAAAAAGTCTTGACTTTCTCCATCTCAAAAGTTCCAGTGGCTTGGAATCCAAGCCAAAGGAAGGAGATAGCGGGTTCTGTCAAGAGACTTCAAGATTCCGAAAGGATATCAAGACACGAGCAGGAGAGAGTACTGCGCTCTCTCCAGTTTGCTTCGGTGACAGACCCAGTGCTAAGAGCACAGCTAAAGGATGCAATCGGAGTTTGGAGAAGTTATGCATCAAACGCGTGAAGAGATCTGAGAAGACCAGCCGCTTCGGCTAAGTACTCTTCTCAGGCCTTGGTCCCAAGCCAGACATCTAAAGAAGTCGGTTTCTTCTTCAGCCACCTACACCGTTGGTGACGATTCACTCAGACGCCTCGAAGGAGGGATGGGGAGGTCACTCTCATCGGAAAAAAGTCCAGGGGACTTGATCCAGGCTATTCAAGACCTTTCACATAAAACTTTCTAGAAGCTAGGTCAGTGCTCCTTACCTTAAAGAAAGTCTCCCCGTGTCACTCGATCCACATAAGGTGGTGATAGACAGCGAGGTAGTTGTGAGATACTTGAATCGACAAGGATCGAGGTCACCACCTCTCAACCAGGTGATGTTGGCCATCTTCCGATTGGCGGAGAAGAAGAAGTGGTACCTGTCGGCAGTTCACCTTCAAGGAGTCCGCAATGTGACAGCAGACGCTCTATCCAGGTTCACACCGATAGAGTCGGAATGGTCCTTAGACGCAGGATCATTCTCCTTCATTCTGATTCAGTCCCAGAACTGCTGATAGACCTCTTTACGACGAAAGACAACAAGAAGTTGCCCCTATACGTGCCCCGTACGAGGGACCCCTTAGCGGAAGCAGTGGACGCGATGTCCCTCGACTGGAACAGATGGTCCAAGATTTATCTGTTCCCTCCTCACAACCTTCTGTTAAGGGTCCTCAACAAACTGAGATCCTTCAGAGGGTAGCAGCAATAGTGGCCCACAAGTGGCCGAACAGCGTGTGGTTCCTCCTGGCATTGGAACTGTAGCTGAAGTTTGTACCACTACCAGATCCAGTTCTGACCCAGCGAGTCCAGAAGTCAACTGTCTGCGCTTCATTACAGAAAACCCGGACCCTGCAGCTCATGATTTTCTCTCCCTAGTGGTGAGAAAGCGTTTCGGGATTTCGAAAGCCAGTATAGACTTCCTTGAGGAATATAAGTGCAAATCTACTAGAAGGCAATATCAGCGTGTAAGTCTGCTTTGACAAGACCCATTCTATATGCCTTCCAGGTCGACCTAGGTAACGAGATCTTTAATAAAGTCCCGAAAGCCTGTGCTAGGCTCAGACCTTCAGCACCTCCAAAGCCCATTTCATGGTCTTTAGACAAGTTCTTCATTTCGCTTCTCTGTTGAGCAATGAAGAGTGTGCGTTAAAGGATTTGACACAAAAAGTTATTTTCATATTTTGCACTCGCGTCCGGGGCCAGGGTTAGTGAGATTGTAGCCTCTTGAGAGAGGCAGGTCGTGTTCAGTTCCTGGATGGGGGAGAACTGAACCTGTTTCCGGATCCTACGTTTCTCGCCAAGAATGAGTTACCCACCAACAGGTGGGGTCCCTGGAGAATCTGCCCTCTGAAAGAAGATGCATCTCTATGTCCAGTAGAATGCCTAAAGGTCTATCTTCATAGAACTTCAGACTTCAAGGGTGGTCAACTATTCAGGGGAGAAACATCAGGCTCAAATTTATCTCTGAATCAACTCAGAGCGAAAATCACATATTTTATTCGCAGAGCGGATCCTGACAATACATCCGCAGGTCACGATCCGAGGAAAGTTGCCTCATTCTTAAATTTCTTTAATTGTATGGATTTTGAACATCTCCGTTCATACACTGGCTGGAAGTCTTCCAGAGTGTTCTTTCGCCACTATGCGAAGCAAGTAGAGGAACTAAGAGAGATCTGTGGTAGCAGTGGGTCGCGGTGTTAACCCTACTGTTTAACTCTGCGAGGAACAGTGGTCTTAATTGGGACGATTAATTCCAGGGTGAGTGTGTAGTTACATACTGTACTACAAACTAAGTGAGGGCACTGTGTTGCCCATCCAGACTGTTCCATTTCCGAAGGTGAACCTAGCATAAGTGCAGACATGTGTGCCGAGCGTTTCTAACGCTAATGTCATTGATTTGTAATACAGGCTTTTATGACTTTGATACCTCGGTATCTTAAAAGTGGCATCTAATGTTTTTTTTCTTTCAGACAAACAAGCTCTGTTTACTATCATACTTATGCTTAAAGTTTTGGGTTATCCTCTTCTTATGTATATATATATATATATAATTGTGGTTAACCTGTCTATTTATTGCCTGTCAATAATCTGGTTCTTGAGAACCTTGCGTCTCCTTCACCTGTGTCAATTTATTTGTATAATTGAGCATTCATTCTATGTACCTTATCTGGGATAATTCTAATAGAATTGTTCCTTTATGCAAGCTATGTTGCATTGGTTTTCCTCCTATGCGGATATAAAACCTTTGTCCAATACAAGTATTGTGCGGAGAACTGGTCGATATTTCATATTGACGCAGTGGTTCTTTACAAACTATAGTTTACTTAATATAGGGCGAGACCACTATTTTAGCTTGCCTGGTATTCATACATAGATATATGTACTCTTCGAGACTTTTCCAGAGTCTAGTAGGACTCTTCCCTGTAGGGGGCAGGAAGCTCTAACATAGTTTATAGTTAGTTGAAAAGACGTATAACGGTAACATCTTAGGTCTCTAGGTCTAGTCGACCGGGAAAAAAATTACCTCCGGGGAGTACAGCACGTTCTGAGAATCCACAGATACAGTAATACTCTGGTACACTTCCATCAGGACGACATGGCTTGAGCCCAAAAAAACGGATTTTGAGCGAAGCGAAAAATCTATTTTTGGGTGAGATGGCCATGTCGTCCTGATGGACCCGCCCTTGCCTTTCTAAGAAAGGGCTGTAGGACCCCTCCCTACATACAGTATCTATAGCACCTCGTGTACGCTACAAGGAATACAGATGGCGCCAGGATTGGCGCCAGGCACGCATACGAATCGGGGGATAGGGAAGCCTTGGGAGCTGCTCCCCTTTTTCTATCCCGAATTTGTATCTCGCCAATCACCTCCTACGAGACGAAATCTCTGTCCAGGATGTAGATTGCCATGTGACGTGTCTACAATACGTCCTCTGATATGTCACGATATCCCTTTCACGAGGGATACTCGCTCCAGGAGTTAGAATTCTGGTACCTTAAGGTAAATTCTCTGGGAATATCGCCGTAGTTGTAATATACCCTAGGAAGCTACCCTATAGGAACTTCCATCAGGACGACATGGCCATCTCACCCAAAAAAAGATTTTTCGCTTCGCTCAAAATCCGTTATATATATATATATATATATATATATATAACAAGGGGAGCGGTCCATGATGGTAAACAGGTAATGATGTCCTTGGGATGTGGGTATGGTGCCTACAACGTCGACATGATTGTGGGCGAAATGACGCTGAGGTTGAGGAAAGGTGCCCACTCCTGAATCCAAGTGTCAATGTATTCTGGAATTTTGGCAAGAAGTACAGGCACAGACGCAATCCTTAGCCTACTTAGTAATGCCGTGACAAATGATCTTCGATTTCAGCAGCTGTGCAGTAGAATGGCGCGAGTGATGTTAAAGCCCGAGAATGAAATTAAACACCTGTCAGAGCATCGAAGCAGGAATCCACGGTCATGGTGTGCCAGTACTGACGTTACAGAGGAGGGTGTTGTTGGAGTCGTCGATGGGACGTCTTCCCAATGGAGGGATAGTTAGAATGTCCAA
>NC_090736.1:119280352-119310352 GCF_036898095.1 Palaemon carinicauda
ATATATATATATATATATATATATATATATATATATATATATTATGATATATATATATATATATATATATATATATATATATATATATATATTATAATATATATATATAACATAACTAATATTATATATATATATATATATATATATATATATATATATATATATATAATAAAAATATATATATATATCTACTAATATATATATATATATATATATATATAATATATATATATATATATATATATATATATATAGATATATATATATATATATATATATATATATGTATATATATATATAATATATTGTATATATATATTTTTGGGCTCAAGCCATGTCGTCCTGATGGAAGTTCCTATAGGGTAGCTTCTTAGGGTATATTACAACTACGGCGATATTCCCAGAGAATTTACCTTAAGGTACCAGAATTCTAACTCTTGGAGCGAGTATCCCTCGTGAAAGGGATATCGCGATATATCAGAGGACGTATTCTAGACACGTCACATGGCAATCTACATCCTGGACAGAGATTTCGTCTCGTAGGATGTGATTGGCGAGATACGAATTCGGGAAAGAAAAAGGGAGCCGCTCCCAAGGCTTCCCTATCCCCCGATTCGTATGCGTGCCTAGCGCCAATCATGGCGCCATCTGTATTCCTTTTTGCGTAGCTTAACAACTCGGTGTTTTTTCCTGTTTTTCTCGCAAATCTTGGATTTATTCGACTTTTCATGGCTTCTCCGTCTTCGTCGGCCTCTGATAAGTTGAGTATAGTGTCTTTTATGTATAAATGTAGGCTCTTGGTAAAATTTTGAGTGATTAATAGGATTAATCTTTGATACAAGAGCTGTAGCCTACCAGAGTCGTCTTGGACGCTGTCGCTCGCTAGGTATAAATTAGTTAGTCAGAGCGACATTCCTGGTTGTTTTGCTTTAATAAATTCTAGCTATTTAGCATTACATAGGATTTCCTTTCGTGCTTAGTATTATTTGGCGAATTATTCGCCATTCTGGCTTACGTTTGGTCCTAGTACTTCATGCATGATTATGGTTTTTCCGAGTGTAATTAAAATTTTATTGAAGCTTTAGGCTATATTTTATACATTTTAGACTATGTGGAATATTTCCAAGATAGTATACGAGTGAGTTTCGGTGAATTAGGTAATCGATTCTTTTGGTGCCTAGGCTAGTTGCTTATGGAGCCTTAGTATACTTTATCATACTCCCCGGTTGCTTTCTTTTCTTCGGAGAAGGTATGCAATCCCTTTCCCTCTGTTTAAGCCTTGGGCTTATCCCTAAGTGGTCTTATCCGAATTTATTTTCAATAAAACTATACTAGGGTGTTACTGTACCTTCCTGTTCCTGTAGTTATGGTTCAAGAGGGACAGAACAACAGAGTTTTTAGTCTGAGTCTGTGTTGTCTGGCTTGGGGCTGAGTCCCCCTCGCTGACCTAACACATACAAAGGGAGCGTAGCTCCCTTAGGTCACTACCGAAGGTTTCTGTGGATATGATTCCTTCTTTTGTGATCTACCAGACTAGTCCTGTTGCTGTTCTCGGGGGAGGATAAGTTCTTCCCTTGGGAGTAGCAACGCCTTCCTTGCTTTGGTGCTCTGGAAGATGGCAAGTATTGCTGGCCTTTCCCCTTAGATCTCCCTTAGGCTAAGATAAGTTTCTTGGCTGCGGGTGATCTGTCACTAAAGCAAGGTTGGCAGGACCCTCTTGTCCCTTCCCCCACTTTCTTCACAGCCCCTTGCCGGCCGGCAGAGCTGGCCGGCAGGGGTCTTACTGTACTGTACGTCGTTTTACTTCTGGACCTAGTATAGGTTAGGATGTGGAATTGACTCAGCCCCTTGCCGGCCGGCAGAGCTGCTGGCCGGCAGAGCTGCTGGCCGGCAGAGCTGCTGGCCGGCAAGGGTCTTATGTTTTCGAGTGCTGCCCGGACCTCTCTTGGTCCCTCATCCATGCCTGCCTGTAGAGCCAGACGGCATTGGTCAGGAAGCCTGAATTAGTTTCTCCCCTTCCTTATATGCAATCTTTCGGTTGCCAGGCTTGGAACTTGTGTACACTCTTATCCCGGCATCCATTCTATTTTTCTTCTAGTGCTGTACCTGACCCGGCTGCCGGCCTATGAGGCAGGCAGCCGGGCAGGTGTAGTCCTCTGGTTCTTTTGCTGCCGGCTGGCATCGGTCTTGTACCTTTGCCGGCCGGCTTATGTCAGCCCTTGTCTGCCGGTCACCAAGAGTGTGGCCGGCAGCTGGGTACTACCTTGTGTAGTTGCTGGCCGGCAGCCATTACCGGCCAACACTGGCTGTTACCGGCCGGCAGTTGCTGCCGACCGGCACAGGCATTTGAACCAGAGTGCTGCCGCCCTATAGCTGTTAAGTAGTATACTTTAAAGCTAGTTGGGGTGTGTGCCTGCCGGCAAAGGCAGGCCGGCACACATCCCCCTATACTGTACTAGTATTCTTCTGTATAGCATATACAGTAAGAAGAAAACTATAGTAAGGGTTTTGGCACAGCACTGTATCTTCTAACACTATTGTGTTTTTTTGCAAATCCCTTTGCTGTTGCCCTCAGATAGGAAGCTGAGTTCTTCCCTGTCTATTATCCAGGATTTTAAAATCATTGCTTAGGTGTGAGCTCCACCTGTTTCCTCTGGAAACCTTGCATTGGTTACTCTAGAAGAGATAAACCATTTTGATTTTATTATCTGGAAGGCTGCAACAATGGGTTGTGAAGGAAACACAAGTGTGTGTCTTTCCTTCATGAATTGTTATGCTATACTATGCATATCCAGTGATACATAGTTCACTTGATACTCATGGAAATTTCTTCTCTTTACAGAAGGACACTCCGAAATGGGGAAGTGCTTTCTGTAATGTCAGCAGCAAGAACCTCTGCGGATATGAGTTTTGTAGGAGACACACAGCATACGCTGTCTCCAAGGATGATCTCCGGTATTGGGACCCTCAGGTATGTACTCTGTGCACTAACCTGATTACTGAGACCTTTAAATAGCTAGGAAGAAGCTTCGTACCTGGGTAAGGGGCTTCCAAAAGAACACTTCTGACCCTTATCTTCCAAGTGAGAAGATGAGGGCGTATCCTTTCCCTAAGGCATCAGCTGATGCAGTGATTCCCCAGCCTCAAGAGGAGATCCCCTAAGTTCAGATCCAGGTGGATGCTGAAGTCGCTGTCGCGATGCAAGACATCCAGCTAGATGACAGGATGTCTGATGTGGACGGGTGTCAGGAGGAAGAACTCCTGGCAGAAGCCCAGGATGAAGTTCAAGCCCCTCTACATCGGCTGGTCTCCCAGTAGAGCTAGGACAGGCCCTCTCTTCTATTGTTGGAATGATCCAACAAATGCAGAAGGAGAATAAGGAGAAGGCGGCTGCAATGGAACTGCGAATGCAGTGCCTTGCAGAATCACATGGGCCCCAGAAAAAGCTCAATGTGAAAGACCTTCCCTTGTGCTCAGATGCTAACCCATGGAGGTATGCTGAGCACATGCCGATGACGACTGGAAAGATCGTCATCTCGGATAAGCTGGGCTCAGTTCCCCTGGAGGGTGGAATTCTGGCCCAGCAAGGCATCATATCCGGACTGTTATGTCCGGCTGAGGAAGGAACCAGCTTCAAAGGAGGAGACAGAGCCGAAGGAGGTAATAGTGATGGACCATGCTAAGGCTCAAGCTCTACTTTCATCCTCGATGAAAGAGAGGGGCTTCTCTAACTCAAAGGTAGCCGCATTGAATAGGAAGCTCCCTTCCTTTGTGTCCTCGCCTACTAGAGCCTTCCCCTTTTTACAGAAAGGGTTTCTGGCTGTACTAAAAGCAATCGAGGCCGGCAAGTCTTGCCCCTCCCGAGAGGAGTGTAAACCCTTGTCGCTGGCCCTGCCTATGGACCACAAAGACTGGAAGGACGTCCATCTTACGTTCTCAGTGGGAAAGTTGGAGGCTGATATTGCCGGACGTCAGTTCGGTAAGGACCTCCCTAAGCTTTCTGACTTTCTTTTGCGAAGTGAGTTCGATACAAAAGAAAGACTGACTGCCTCAATGTCTCTTCAGACTACTCTCGAGACGATGGCAAGTGACCCCAAGGTCCATGAAATGTTCATGGTAGTGGCTAAGCCTCATCTGGCCACAGTGACGAAGGACCTTTATGGCTTCGTCAGGGCAAGGAGACCTTGTAGGGAGTTCGTGTTTACCTCGGCTACGGTGAGGCACGAGCCAAAGAAACTAATCTCCTCCAACATTTGGGGAAAAGACCTTTTCCCTACCGACTTGGTCAAAGAAGTTGTTGATAAGGCCGCCTTGGAGAATAGAAACCTTCTCCAGAAGTGGGGCCTGGCTATCAAAAGAAAGTCTTCCCCGGATGAGGGTCCTCAACCAAAGAGGAAGACTATGAGGACTAGGCTACCGTCTCGGCCAGCCAAGCCTCTTAGACAGCAACAGCAACTGCAATTGCCATTGCCCCCAGTGCCCCAGATCGTGGCACAAACCCCGACCACCTTTCAGTGGGTACCCCAGGCCGTGTCGACACAGTCCACGGCATTCACCCCAGCGTTCGAAGGGCAGTCTACTTCCTTTCGAGCAAAGCCTAGAGGAGCAGCCAGAGGCTCGTCTAGACGCCCCTCAAGGGGAAGGGGATTCAGGGGTGGTCGTGGTCAGGAAGGCAAGACCTCAGGACGGCAGTCCAAGTGAGGTGATACCGGTAGGAGGGAGACTTCTGAAATTTCGGGATCGGTGGATCTTCGATCCCTGGGCCCACAGCCTACTCAAGAATGGACTGGGCGGGAGCTGGTACAGCACTCCACCACCGTGCCTTCGGTTTTTCCAACACTCCACCCCCGTTATGGAGGAGTACGTTCAAGAACTGTTGGAGAAAAAAGGTGATCCGAAGGGTGAAGCCCATCAATTTCTAAGGGAGGCTGTTTTGTGTTCCCAAGAAAGACTCGGAAAAGCTCAGAGTCATTCTGGACTTGTCCCCAATCAACAAGTTCATAGTGAATTGCAAATTCAAAATGCTAACACTGCAACACATAAGGACCTTACTGCCCAAGAGGGCATATTCCGTCTCTATAGACTTGTCAGACGCCTATTGGCACATCCCAATTAGCCATCGACTCTCCCCCTACCTAGGGTTCAGGCTACAACGAAGACTATACGCCTTCGGAGCCATGCCATTCGGGCTAAACATAGCCCCAAGGATTTTTATGAAGCTTGCGAGCGTAGCTCTCAAACAATTACGCCTAAAGGGAATTCAGGTAGTAGCCTACCTGGACGACTGGTTGGTGTGGGCAGCATCCGAAACAGAATGCTTGCAAGCTTCCAGTCAAGTGATCCAGTTCCTAGAATACCTAGGCTTCAAGATCAACAGAAAAGTCTCGACTTTCTCCATCTCAAAAGTTCCAGTGGCTTGGAATCCACTGGGACCTTTTGTCACACCGTTTCTCCACCCCGGCGAAGAAAAGGAAGGAGATAGCGGGTTCTGTCAAGAGACTTCAAGATTCCGAAAGGATATCAAGACACTAGCAGGAGAGAGTACTGCGATCTCTCCAGTTTGCTTCGGTGACAGACCCAGTGCTAAGAGCACAGCTAAAGGATGCAATCGGAGTTTGGAGAAGTTATGCATCAAACGCGTGAAGAGATCTGAGAAGACCAGCCGCTTCGGCTAAGTACTCTTCTCAGGCCTTGGTCCCAAGCCAGACATCTAAAGAAGTCGGTTCTTCTTCAGCCACCTCCCCCGTCGGTGACGATTCACTCAGACGCCTCGAAGGAGGGATGGGGAGGTCACTCTCATCGGAAAAAAGTCCAGGGGACTTGGTCCAGGCTATTCAAGACCTTTCACATAAAACTTTCTACAAGCTAGGGCAGTGCTCCTTACCTTAAAGAAAGTCTCCCCGCGTCACTCGATCCACATAAGGTGGTGATAGACAGCGAGGTAGTTGTGAGATACTTGAATCGACAAGGATCGAGGTCACCACCTCTCAACCAGGTGATGTTGGCCGTCTTCCGATTGGCGGAAAAGAAGTGGTACCTGTCGGCAGTTCACCTTCAAGGAGTCCACAATGTGACAGCGGATGCTCTATCCAGGTTCACACCGATAGAGTCGGAATGGTCCTTAGACGCAGGATCATTCTCCTTCATTCTGATTCAGTCCCAGAACTGCAGATAGACCTCTTTGCGACGACAACAAGAAGTTGCCCCTGTACGTGCTCCGTACGAGGACCCCTTAGCGGAAGCAGTGGACGCGATGTCCCTCGACTGGAACAGATGGTCCAAGATTTATCTGTTCCCTCCTCACAACCTTCTGTTGAGGGTCCTCAACAAACTGAGATCCTTCAAAGGGTAGCGGCAATAGTGGCCCATAAGTGGCCGAACAGCGTGTGGTTCCTCCTGGCATTGGAACTGTAGCTGAAGTTTGTACCACTACCAGATCCAGTTCTGACCCAGCGAGTCCAGAAGTCAACTGTCTGCGCTTCATTACAGAAAACCCGGACCCTGCAGCTCATGATTTTCTCTCCCTAGCGGTGAGAAAGCGTTTCGGGATTTCGAAAGCCAGTATAGACTTCCTTGAGGAATATAAGTGCAAATCTACTAGAAGGCAATATCAGCGTGTAAGTCTGCTTTGACGAGACCCATTCTATATGCCTTTCAGGTCGACCTAGGTAACGAGATCTTTAATAAAGTCCCGAAAGCCTGTGCTAGGCTCAGACCTTCAGCACCTCCAAAGCCCATTTCATGGTCTTTAGACAAGTTCTTCATTTCGCTTCTCTGTTGAGCAATGAAGAGTGTGCGTTAAAGGATTTGACACAAAAAGTTATTTTCCTATTTTGCACTCGCGTCCGGGGCCAGGGTTAGTGAGATTGTAGCCTCTCGAGAGAGGCAGGTCGTGTTCAGTTCCTGGATGGGGGAGAACTGAACCTGTTTCCGGATCCTACGTTTCTCGCCAAGAATGAGTTACCCACCAACAGGTGGGGTCCCTGGAGAATCTGCACTCTGAAAGAAGATGCATCTCTATGTCCAGTAGAATGCCTAAAGGTCTATCTTCATGGAACTTCAGACTTCAAGGGTGGTCAACTATTCAGGGGAGAAACATCAGGCTCAAATTTATCTCTGAATCAACTCAGAGCGAAAATCACATATTTTATTCGCAGAGTGGATCCTGACAATACACCCGCAGGTCACGATCCGAGGAAAGTTGCCTCATTCTTAAATTTCTTTAATTGTATGGATTTTGAACATCTCCGTTCATACACTGGCTGGAAGTCTTCCAGAGTGTTCTTTCGCCACTATGCGAAGCAAGTAGAGGAACTAAAAGAGATCTGTGGTAGCAGTGGGTCGCGGTGTTAACCCTACTGTTTAACTCTGCGAGGAACAGTGGTCTTAATTGGGACGATTAATTCCAGGGTGAGTGTGTAGTTACATACTGTACTACAAACTAAGTGAGGGCACTGTGTTGCCCATCCAGACTGTTCCATTTCCGAAGGTGAACCTAGCATAAGTGCAGACATGTGTGCCGAGCGTTTCTAACGCTAATGTCATTGATTTTTAATACAGGCTTTTATGACTTTGATACCTCGGTATCTTAAAAGTGGCATCTAATGTTTTTTCTTTCAGACAAACAAGCTCTGTTTACTATCATACTTATGCTTAAAGTTTTGGGTTATCCTCTTCTTATGTATATATATATATATATATATTTGTGGTTAACCTGTCTATTTATTGCCTGTCAATAATCTGGTTCTTGAGAACCTTGCATCTCCTTCACCTGTGTCAATTTATTTGTATAATTGAGCATTCATTCTATGTACCTTATCTGGGATAATTCTAATAGAATTGTTCCTTTATGCAAGCTATGTTGCATTGGTTTTCCTCCTATGCGGATATAAAACCTTTGTCCAATACAAGTATTGTGCGGAGAACTGGTCGATATTTCATATTGACGCAGTGGTTCTTTACAAACTATAGTTTACTTAATATAGGGCGAGACCACTATTTTAGCTTGCCTGGTATTCATACATAGATATATGTACTCTTCGAGACTTTTCCAGAGTCTAGTAGGACTCTTCCCTGTAGTCTAACATAGTTTATAGTTAGTTGAAAAGACGTATAACGGTAACATCTTAGGTCTCTAGGTCTAGTCGACCGGGAAAAAATTACCTCCGGGGAGTACAGCACGTTCTGAGAATCCACAGATACAGTAATACTCTGGTACACTTCCATCAGGACGACATGGCTTGAGCCCAAAAAACGGATTTTGAGCGAAGCGAAAAATCTATTTTTGGGTGAGATGGCCATGTCGTCCTGATGGACCCGCCCTTGCCTTTCTAAGAAAGGGCTGTAGGACCCCTCCCTACATACAGTATCTATAGCACCTCGTGTACGCTACAAGGAATACAGATGGCGCCAGGATTGGCGCCAGGCACGCATACGAATCGGGGGATAGGGAAGCCTTGGGAGCTGCTCCCCTTTTTCTATCCCGAATTTGTATCTCGCCAATCACCTCCTACGAGACGAAATCTCTGTCCAGGATGTAGATTGCCATGTGACGTGTCTACAATACGTCCTCTGATATGTCACGATATCCCTTTCACGAGGGATACTCGCTCCAGGAGTTAGAATTCTGGTACCTTAAGGTAAATTCTCTGGGAATATCGCCGTAGTTGTAATATACCCTAGGAAGCTACCCTATAGGAACTTCCATCAGGACGACATGGCCATCTCACCCAAAAAAAGATTTTTCGCTTCGCTCAAAATCCGTTATATATATATATATATATATATATATATATATATATATATATATATATATATATATATATATATATATATATATATATATATATATATATATATATATATATATATATATATATATATATATATATATATATATATATATATATATATATATATATAACAAGGGGAGCGGTCCATGATGGTAAACAGGTAATGATGTCCTTGGGATGTGGGTATGGTGCCTACAACGTCGACATGATTGTGGGCGAAATGACGCTGAGGTTGAGGAAAGGTGCCCACTCCTGAATCCAAGTGTCAATGTATTCTGGAATTTTGGCAAGAAGTACAGGCACAGACGCAATCCTTAGCCTACTTAGTAATGCCGTGACAAATGATCTTCGATTTCAGCAGCTGTGCAGTAGAATGGCGCGAGTGATGTTAAAGCCCGAGAATGAAATTAAACACCTGTCAGAGCATCGAAGCAGGAATCCACGGTCATGGTGTGCCAGTACTGACGTTACAGAGGAGGGTGTTGTTGGAGTCGTCGATGGGACGTCTTCCCAATGGAGGGATAGTTAGAATGTCCAATATGCTTGATAGTCTGGATCCAGTCGTTCGGCTTCACCCAAGGCGTTATAATCCAACCCCAATTGAAGGGCGGCCAATGTGTTTCTTAATTTGGTATCGGTAACAGGATTAATTTTCCCAGGGATGTGTTGAAGGGTGCAATTGTACTCAACCACAGCAGAGAGATGTTGGCGTGAGTGGGAGGACCAACCGTCAGACTGTCAAATGAAGCCGCGCACCAGAGACATGTGGTCTATGCAAATGACAAAAGACATACCTTTTAGGAAATGGCAAGAGTGACGGACAGCCAAGTGCACCACCAGCAATTCGTGGTCGAAGGTAAAATAACCTGATTTCGCCTCGGACATTTTACTGCTGAAGTAGGACATTGGGCGGGCGAGCCGTCGACCACCTGTTCAAGTACTGCACCAATAGCGACGTCGCTGGCATCGGTGTAGAAAAGGAAAGGGGCATGTGGGATGGAAAAAGGGAGAGTAGCAGCCGGTCATAGGGCATTCTTTGTGTCGCAGATGGCTTCTTCTTAAAAGGGACCTTGAGGGAGGCATAAAGGGGAGCATGCTCAAGAATTCCTGCAGTGCTTTCACAGTCGAGGGCATGGGGAATTTCTAAACGATTGCTACCATCTCAGGGAGGTGATGGCCTCCTTCAGGAGTGATGCCATGCCCTAAGAAGGACACTTCGTTGGCGCCAAAGGTACACTTGTCATACCGGATTACAAGGCCGTTTTGTTGTATGTCGTACAAGTATTATACATAGAAGGGGACATCCCCTCAGATGCCATTGATGAGATGTTTAAAAGTGGCCCCAGCAGAACGAAGGCCAAAACAGGAGTAATTGAAGGTTTATATACCGAAGGGAGTAGTGATGGCGGTCTTGGGGATGTCTTCTGGGTTCATAGGCACCTGATAATACCCTTCAGGAGGTCGGCCGTCGAGAAAACCTTTGCTTTTTTGCAGGTAGGAGGTCACGTCAGCGATGTTTTGGAGGGGGTAGTGATCCAGTTACGCATGCTTGGTCCGGCGCCTGTAATCCCCACATGGATGGAAGGAGCCGTCTTTCTTCTGGACAATAATAATAATAATAATAATAATAATAATAATAATAATAATAATAATAATTCCTTTATTCCATAAAACAATGGGTATTCTGTTATATAAAGAATGTATTTACATTGGAAGGTTCTTAAATAGTAATGACCTATTAAAATACATTTAGGATAGTATTTTAATACGATCTAAAATCCATAAATTATATATTACGTCTGCAATAAAACTATTTAAAATTCCACATTAAAAATAAGAATTTACGTACAAATTAGCTATATTCAGTACATTAGGATGTTTCTAAGACAAGTCCAAAACACATGATGTATAAAAATTCAAGAACGTTGTAGTGTCTAAAAAGGTAAAATTTTGTTTACATACGGTCAATAATGAATATATGCATACAGTAGATAAATACACACGCACACATAAATACATTTTGTCTGAAAATGGTGACAATAAATGTCCTCAATGCTAATAAAAATACAGTAATAAAATAAAATAGAATTTTCAGTTTATCACCTTTCATCCATACATTACAAACTGCAAACTAGTCACTTAAAAGTAACCAATGTGTTGCACACTTCAACCAGAATATTATAATCCTTTCTGGCTCGCAAATAAGAATGATTTCAATTTCTTTTTGAAAACAGGTAAATTTCCACATTCCCTAATATCCACAGGCAGTGCGTTCCATAACCTAGGTCCCCTGACTGAAGTTGCCCTATCAGCTATTGCTGTTCGCCTACTTGGAACCATCAGATTGCTGCTCTGCCTAGTTTGACGAGATCTCGTCTGCTCGATGGTTTCCAATCTTAATATTCTTTGGGGTATATGTTCATGCAATATTTTATGAATAAAAATACAAACATCATAAACTTTTTTATTTTCTATTTTTAACCATTCCAGTTTTCTAATATACGGTGAGGCATGATCATATTTTTTCCCATAACCTGAGGCGACTTTCGATGCAAAATTTTGAATCTTCTGTATTTTTTGAGAGTTTAAATTTGAACATCCATTCCATATCGTGGAGCAATAGGATACTATGCTTATTGCTAATGCTTCAACAACTAATTTTCTGCTCGCCTCATCAATATGACCTTTATTTCTATTTAGGAAATACAGCACTCCCTTAGCTCTGCTAAATATCTTTTCTACATGATTATCAAAAGTAAAGAATCTATCAATAATTACACCAAGATTTTTTACGCTTTCACTTGGTTTGATGTTGTCGTTATTTACTTTAATTGAAATGTTTTTCGGCAGTCGGTTAATATATTGACGAGATCCTATAAACAAAAATTGAGTTTTATTGGCATTCATTTAAGCCATTTTCAGAAAAAATATTTGTTTACTTTTATTAAATTTCTTTCAGCTCGATTGAGAATTTCTGCTACGTTATCGATCATACCGGAGTGAAGAAATTGCGCATCATCAGCATATTGGACTAACATGTCAGAGTCATTTATACCAACAAGGTCATTTACGTAAATATTAAATAGAATTGGTCCAAGAATCGAGCCTTGTGGTACTCCATATTCCACATTATGTCTGCTTGAGATGTGGTTATCTATTTTTACTGATTGAGTCCGACCTGTCAGATAATCTCTAAACCAAAAATCCTCGATACCTAAATCAATCATCTTTTTTAAAAGTAGTTTATGGGACACAGAATCAAAAGCTTTTGACAGATCACACAAGGTAAGCAAAGATATTTTACTATTATCAATATTTTCGTGAATCTGTTCACATATTATTGTTAGAGCAGTTTCTGTAGATAAATGTTTTCTGAAACCATGCTGAGTGATAGATAATAATGTCTCTGACTCCAAGTAGTCGTATAGTTGGTCGCTCACAATTTTCTCCAATACTTTTGACATAATAGATAACAAAGATATTGGTCTAAAATTACTGGGATCATCAACGTCACCTTCCTTATAAAGCGGATTTCCTATACCATATTTCCATTCAATTGGGACCTTGCCTGTTACGATTGAAGTGTTTATAATTACAGTAAGATAAAGGCCTATGACTGACATTGAATCTTTTAAAAATCGACTTGTAATGTTATCAGGACCATGAGAATTTGTGTTCTTTAAACTATTAACCACCTGAACCACCTTTCCAACATCAACCGGACTTGGCCTAAAACGCCCTCTTCTATGGATGATATGCTGATCGTCTAGTAATGTGGAATTTTCCTCATTCACTTCCCTATTTGTGTTCACCTCCTCATATACTTTCTTGCCAGCATTCGCAATGAATTCATTAAATCTTTCGCTAGTTTCTTCCGAATGTTCTAAGTTACTCCTCCTTCCTCCTGTTTTCTTATTTGGAATAATTTTGTTTATCACTTTCCACATATTTTTACTGTTAGATTTTAGCGGGTTTTGATTGTATTTAACTCTTGAACATTCCATCATATATTTTACTTTATTCTTTGATAGTTTATATTGTTCTATAGAGCTTTGATCTTTGACTAAATCTCTCCTGTTTCTTAAATGATCGCGGTTTTTCATAGCCTCTTTGATTTTGGTGCTTATCCACGGAGCCGGTGGCCTGTATATTTCCTTTGTTTCCGTTGGTGCAACTATTTCTATACAAGTATTCATCACTGTTTTTAAAATAAACGCCTGTTCATTCACATCGTCTGTTTGGAGTATTTTGTCTAATAAATGAGTGTGGTTTCTAAGAAGCGTACAAAATGATTCTTTCGTATAGTTTTTTAAGCTTCTAAATGTTTTTACTTCTGGGTAACGTTTAGGTTTACTAATATCAAGAGTACAGAAAATAAGATCGTGATCCGATATGTGGGATTTTACTACACCAGATGAAAGTACCATATTGATGCTATTCGTTATTATAACATCAAGAAGTGTTTTAGAAGTCTCCGTTATCCGAGTAGGCTCTTTAATTACTTGATTCAAGTTCTCCATATTTAGTATTTTTCCCAGTCTAGAATATTCATTTAGCAAGTCATCATTTAAGTCTCCAAGCACTAACATTGGATGTTTCTTTAAGGAAATAAGATGGAACATTTCTTGATGATAGATAAACGTTTCCCTAGAGGAATTTGGATGCCTATATACAGCACCAACAATAATGGATGGTAGTTTCCTATACTCTACTTTTACCCAAGTGCTTTCAATACCCTCACAGCGTTCCAATTTGACATCTACCAAAACTGCACTAAGGTTATTTCTAACATATATACAAGTGTAAGGATGACAACCATTGGCTGGAGGCCTATTGGCAAAGGCCCATTTCTTCCATTTCGACAAAAGTCTGCTTTGCGGCTGACAGGCCATCCGGTGCCAGACTTCAGGGTTTAGCAAAGACTAAGGATCCCGTCGTCTTGACACGGTGATAAATATCATGTTTGGCAGAAGCCGTGGACATTTGGCGAAGTTCTGGATGGAAAACTTACGAAGTTGGAGGGTTAGAGGTGTCGAGAAGCACGAGTCTGCGTTGACCAATCATCGGTGGGTGACATCTACCAGATGGTGGAAATGAAATAGGAAATCCCCACCGAGGTTTGGTAATGTGACGTCAGCAACGAGAAGCTTCCAATTAAATTTGCCGCTTCCAAACGATAATGTAAGGTTCTCGTAACCGTAGGTGGGTATCACAGATCCGTTGGCAACTACCAGGCGGACGTCAGCAGACTTAGACAGAATATGTCGTGTCTTGAAGAGTTTCCTTAGCAAAAGAGAACGACAAGCATCCTTGTCTACCTAAAATTAGATGCCCGTTCCTGCATCATGTAAAAAAAAGGATTAGAAACACGGGAGGCCACCACCATGAGCAATGACCTACTTACACGTTTTTTGGCCAATGACAATCCTTGGCACATTTCTTTGCAGCAACCCGAATATGGAGTGGTAGTAGCAAAACTGAGGCCGATGGCAGGCAGCTAGTGCCTGTAGAAGTCGTTGATGGAGGTCTCGAAGGTCGTGAAGTGGCTGTCCATAAGGGCGTCGGCTTTGGTCATCAAGTCCTTTATGGGTAAATTATCGGCATTGGGTATGTCAGCACGTACAGGTTCGGGTAAACGGTGTACCCAAAGGGCATGAAGAAGGTTCACCTCACGAGGAGAGCCGCCTGCGGCAGGTTGCAGCTGAGCAATACTGGTCAATTCCCTGAGGGCGAGCAAAGCCCTTTGGTCCTGAAACGGTTGTTGAGAGAGCTGAAAAAGCTTTGCTATACAGGCGGCTAGCGATGGCAAGTACTGCTGCAGAAAGTATGTTTTGAGGGCATCATACGCTATTGGGTTGTCTCCTTGTTCACAAAGCCAGTCGTAGATTTCTGGGAAGGTGTCCTCCGGTATCGCTGCAAGAACATAATCTGCTTTGGTGTCTGAGCAAGTAACGCCCTTGATGCGGAACTAGACTTCTGCACGCTGAAACCAAGCAAACACCTCTTCACTGGTGGCCATAGTAACAGTGAGCGCTGGGGGGTGGGGGGGGGGTGGAAGGTGGGAGGAGCGAGTTGACTTCCGTGGTCACCAATGTGACGAGCCAAGAGTAGGTTGCGACTCAAAAGCAGGATGAAAGCAACTGATAATTTTTTATAGACAGATCTGGTGTGTATACACACTAGGTCCCGGCAAATAAGTCACAAAATACAAACATGCTATATCTTGTCCAAACGGCAACCAGTTCTATTAACAGATAACAATGATATAGGCAGACATGTTAATACAAGTTGCTGTCAGTGTGAGGGGAGAGTGAAGATACAAATGATGATATATACAAAAGAGAGAAATGACGTTACTATGTACGGTTGTGTGACACACGAGTGGTACAGTGCCCTTCAGACGAATATTTTTCGCTGTACAATAGTCATGTTTTCGCTGTTGTAGAGGATATGTGCTCTCTTCCTGCTGAACTCTTTTCAGTTATCAATATATAATTCTATCAATAATATTACAGTTTTGATTATTAAAATACTAATTATTATTATTATTAATATTATTACTATTATTATTATTAATATTATTACTATTATTATTATTATTATTATTATTATTATTATTATTATTATTATTATTATTACTGTAATAGCAGAAGAATACTATGAATATGATTACTGCAACATAGATTTCATAGATTCCAAACAAAATCTAAAAAAAATAACTCTTATATGGTAAGTATTGAATTTATTGACTATGAATGCTTGAGCCATATTTATTAACCTAAGTATAAGTATGCTGCTAACAAAATTATATACCTAATCATCATAACTTTTACATGTATTATATGATTTGGTTTAAATCGTAATGAATGTCTATGATCTTCAGTTCCTTGTATTGGTGTTTCTGTATCCAAATGAATATCCTTTTAACAACTCTCTCTATTTGAATACTGCACTTCAATATCAATATTCATATCGCTAATTGCCAGATTAACCAAACCCCCACGGTTATATCAGAATACCCTCTCGAGCGATACCCAAATCCTTAAATCACAAGGGACATTAATGAATCTGAGAATGCAGCCTATTGCCTCAGAAAATAACCATTTCTCACCAATGGAAAGGTAGCTTTTTGTCATATATGCAACAAAATATTGCACAAAACGCTTTTTTTCTGCACATAGACGCCTAGCCGGATTTATCTTGTATTTCTGTGAAGTTTTAGTTATTCACTACCATCAGAGCAAGCAAAACATGTGTCACCATTGCTCCGCCCCCTTCACCTGCTATAGCTCTCCAAATTCTAAATGGTGCATATCTAACACCACGTTACCCTAACTAGGATGAGTAATGTAATTGTAAATGTCTTGCATTTTAAATTACTGTGTTATTACTCAGTGAAATCATTTTATTGCGTTTATAGGAAATATCAGTTAAGGGAGTAGGTACCCGTACCAATTGCCATATTGGATCGCAGGGAAGCAAAGATGTGATTTCGATTCTAATTTGAAATTTCCAATTTGTTTTTCTTTCTCATATTAAAACATGGCAGAGAGAAGACTAATGGAGGAGGAGTATTTGCATGTTCTCGTGAGTCTCGATGAAGAAGAGCCTTCTACAGTGACTTTTGAAGCAGACAGTTCCCATGACAACCATCATGATGACCTAAATTGACAGTAGGAGGAGAATGATATCCAACTTTCTCCTGCAGAACCTAACCATGATTTAGCTGATGACATATAAGATCGGACTGTTTCGCACTCAATTCATTTGCCTTCCCTTGCTCTTGGTCCCTTTTCAGCTACTCTTACGCCTTCTACTGATCATTGTGGGCATTCTTCAGTGGCTCCTGTGACTTGTTCAGCATCTCGTGGTCCTTCTTCAGTGTCTTTTGGGCTTTTTGCAGTGTCTCCTTTTGGGTCTTCAGCAGCACCTCTTGCTCCTGCTGCAGCATCTCCTGTGTCTCCTGCAGCGTATGGTGTTGTTTTTGAGAGATGCATTCCATCAAGATAAATTTTATAATATTCAGTTTTGTATCTTAGACCCACCCTTTCTTACTTTCTTGGCATTTTTATGCAATTGTGTTCACTAATTTAAGACAGAACGGCATCTGTTTGCCTTAATCAATGACGGATCCATGGGCAGACCTCACAACCTCATCTTGACAAAACTAATACAGAAAGTATACACTTCCTTCATGCCTGAAGATTGACCAAATTGATCAGTTTGTATCCTGAAAAAGGAAGTGCCCTTTTTTTCCGAAAAGTGAACTCCTGCCTTTGCAGCCAGAGAAAGAACTCATCCAAAAACCGTGTACTGAGTTGTACAGCTTACCAATTCGGTGTATGTGAACGATTTAATTTTTATTAATAAGAGTCTCATATTCCTGGGTGCATTTCTGCTATAATGAAAGAATTAAATTCTAATAAAAAGTACTCCTAAAGTGAACCACCCTCATCACCAGTATCCATATGGTCATTTAGAGGTTAGTCCTTCGGAATTTAACAGCCTTTTTTATTAAAACTGATCAATCGAAGTAAAGGGCCCAAATGTGTACATATTAGAAGGCACACGGTGATTAAAGAGCCATTTCACCCCATGTCATATGTCATGCATTTTGGTTAGCAAACATTGTAAATCATGTGGTGGTTTGTTGATAAAAACAACGGCATCTACATATTCTAGGTCAGTTAATTTTCTATTACTAGTTCTATACAATCATCCACCGCCATCTCCAAATAATCTATGCATTACAAAATCAATAAGGAAGATAAACAACATAGTATATTATAGTAAAACCAAATAAAGATAACGAAATTAATAATAATAATAATAATAATAATAATAATAATAATAATAATAATAATAATAATAATAATAATAATAATAATAATAATAATAATAATAAATAAAATTAAACTCTATGTCTAATACAACAGTTTTCATAAATACATAAAAAATTATCAGAGTAATCAATATCAAATATGGCAAATATTTCGGGAGATAGTTAGAGAGATAGATAGAGAAATAAAGGAATGAATAAATAGATACGTAGATACACAGCTAATAATACACTAAAATATATCTATCTATCTATACACACACACACACACATATATATATATATATATATATATATATATATATATATATATATATATATATATATATATATATATATATATATATATATATATATATATATATATATATATATATACACACGCACACACACACACACACACACACGTACACACACACACACACATATATATATATATATATATATATATATATATATATATATATATATATATATATATATATATATATATATATATATATATATATATATATATATATATATATATCATGAGACTTTGATTTTCTTATTCTATAAGAGAATATATCACTACAAAGAGAATATTAGAGAAACAATTGCATTAAGAATTTAATGTTATCGTCCTTACTTATCTGGCTTATTTAGGATATACATATTGAAGGGACAACGTCCTCTGGATGGTATATGCTGTTTGTTTCATGGTGATATGGGCCCTTGGGGAGTTGTTCCTTCCACAACTTTTTACAATATGATTAATAGCTTCCCTAAATGGGTGAGATTATCTTTCCATA
The DNA here is from genome assembly GCF_036898095.1 of Palaemon carinicauda. Classification (NCBI taxonomy): domain Eukaryota; kingdom Metazoa; phylum Arthropoda; class Malacostraca; order Decapoda; family Palaemonidae; genus Palaemon; species Palaemon carinicauda. Next base: position 119,298,775 of record NC_090736.1, read on the forward strand.
ACCTCTCACTACTGGTGGCTGCATCATTGAAGCAAAGAACTCTAAACTGCAGGGCAAACCACGTCTAATTATGGTACACCAGAAAAGAGTATTAACATCTGTGAGGTACCACATGTAACGCATGGTTATCTGGTTGTCCTACCAAACTACGGATATAATGAAAATTCTGATGAAAGCCTTGATTTCCTTCAGGTCCAAGTCCTTAAGGACAATATTGCACTTATGGTGATATCTGTCCATCAAAAGAGCCAAATGATCATTGAAACATTGGACAATCTCTGGCGGCATCTGTTCATCCAAAAAAGTAGTAAGAAAATATTTGATACTTTTCTCGTCCCCAACCTGGCAAAGGTGGGCTTAATCCTCGGTATAAACATGTCGGAGACAGATGGGTTTGGGTTCTTATGTCAGTCAGTACTGATTTGACCAAGGACAACATTTTGTCGATCATATGGATAGTCGTCCCCCCCCCCCTTCTCTCTTCCTTGAGGTCTCCAGCCTCAAAGGTGATCTTGTTTAGGTCATCTACCTCCTCTTCCTCTCTTGCTTTACGCTCTAGTGGTCCCAGGTCTAATACCTCCTCCTCTTCCTTTTCAGACATCAAAAACCTCCTGTATATTAACACCATTACTATATAACTCCATTGGGGGTGAGTTGATGGCATCAAAATCGAGGAAAACTTACTTACTAGCCATCACTGGTGAATGCTGCAGAAAAGAAAAATAGCATTCGTTTCAAAATGAACCATAGGACAATATACAACGTCTAAGCCAAACATACAAACATATACAATGTAGCCAAGCCTTCATCCACCTTTTCCAACAATAAGAAGCTATAAATCTCAACATTACAACACAATAAGATTAAATAAAAGCTTTGATTCTTTATCACTTATGACTAGAGGATTCTTTGGGTCGACCTCGAACCCGAGAAAAGTCTAAAGCCCGGGATTTGAGCTGGAGTGCATCTTGACTAGACCGAGGGTGGAACTTCTACCCTGCTGGAGGTCAATCTTTCCGAAATATGGGACAGTTGTTGTGGTATGTGAAAAAAAGGGCGTTTTATTGCACTAAGCGTAAAGCCAAGCTTGGCCTATTGCATCTATCCAGGGTTAAGTATAAGTAATTTGTTGATTGTAATATATGACAGATTCATTTAGTTCATTTTTCATTGTACAGTGTATTTAGTTATTGAATTAAATATAAAATAGAGACTCACATTAATATACATTAAAAATATGCAAAGTAATTTTCTATTAGTCTGGATAGACGTATGTAGTAGGTTTGGGTTATGTCACGTGTTTTATCAACATAAATGGTGATAAAAACATCCTATGAAGATTTGGTCTCCCAATATTACCATCAATTATTTTTCAATCTTCTATATCAGTATTATTATATTCATAAGCATCAAAATGTAAATATATTTACTGAGAATAGAACCTTTTTGTGTTAGTTGACACCTTTAATGCATTTATGCTATTTTTTTTTCTAACTTGTACATAGTGTTGTGTATTACACGAGGTCAAGATTGCAGTTATAATTTGTTTGTGTGTCTATTCAGATAGAAATTACTCATGTGAAGGGTAGTACAGGATTTTCATTATTATTCTTTTTTTTTTAATAGTTATTACCATATATCCTTTCCTTTGGTATATGAGTTCATAACCCCATTATTTATAACTAAATTGAGATATCTAGGTCATCTGGTGTAATAGTTCATCTCCAAAACTTTTGAATTGAAATTGGAGATTTGCGGGTATGTATGGTCAGGGATCACAGCGAGGACATGGACTGATTTGCTGCTTTATCACCAAACATATCCCAATGAAGTTAAGGGGCGTAATTTTAACGGTGCAATCGCCAGTTACCATTAACCGGGTGACTATGCATCACTGGTTTGATCACCAAATACAATCGAATTATCACCTCGTAGGAAGGAAATTATTCTAACAGTAGTTTTGGAGTCTCCTGTCAATACTGTGATATATAATGGCACTGGTTATTATACCAAGAGGGGTTAATCTATTTTTTTTTTTTTTAAATTCATATAGATCTACCTTCATATGCTTAAATATAACGCGGTGAAGAATAGCTGCAAATGGTTGAAACTTACTGATCATCAGAGAGGTTGCCCAATATCCATCTCAGTAACCTATATTGAATACAAAGCCTATACCAGCAGTGGTTCCCAACCTTTTTTTCAGGCGACCCCAATCATGCACCTCAAGCCATGACCGTGACCCCACTAGTTTAGATGAATAAGTATTTCTATATATTACTAGTTGTTGGCTGTAAAAGTAAGGGACAGTAAAAATCCTTTTATAAGATAGGTACTATAAGATTGGAAAAGACAAAACTAACATCATTAAATTTTATTATAGCATTATAAATTTTAGGGCTTAATATTAATCAAAAACCTCACTTCTGGGATAATACTTTGTCACATTCCACAAAAACCAACTAAGAGTATATATATATATATATATATATATATATATATATATATATATATATATATATATATATATATATATATATATATATATATATATATATATATATTTATATATTCTGTTAAATAGTAAACTGATTTTAATGGAGCCTTGGGCCTGGATCATGATGCTAAGTTTCTCTATTTGTGGTTCAGTCTTAGAAAAAGGGTAGGTAGCAAGGAAAGTGTAGGGGCAAGGAACAAGGAGGAGGAGGTGTAGAGATGAGGGGAGGGGTCAAGGAAGGAGTAACAAGGAAGAGAGGTGTAATATATTTGCAAATCGCAATAAATAAGATGAAGCAAGAATGAAAAAATCAATGACATACAGCACTCCAAATCTCGCCAAAACAACAACCTCAAAAACCAATCATATAAAATACTGCAAATCTCTAAACAACCGCCAAAACAACAACCTCCAAAACCAATGACAAAAAATCCTCCAGGTCTCTAAACAACCGCCAAAACAAATACCTCCAAAACCAATGACATAAAATCCTCCAAATCTCCAAACAACTGCCAAAAACAACAACCTCCAAAACCAATGACATAAAATTCTCCAAATCTCTAAACAACTGCCAAAATAACAACCTCCAAAACCAATGACATAAAATCCTCCAAATCTCTAAACAACTGCCAAAACAACAACCTCGAAAACCAATGACAAAATCCTCCAAGTCTCTAAACAACTACCAAAACAACAACCTCAAAAACCAGCGACATAAAATCCTCCAAATCTCTAAACAACTGCTAAAACAACAACCTCTAAAACCAATGTTATAAAATCTTCCAAATCTCCAAACAACTGCCAAAACAACAACCTCCTAAACCAATGGCTTAAAATCCTCCAAATCTCTAAACAACTGCCAAAACAAAAACATCCAAAACCAAGGGCATAAAATCCTCCAAATCTGTAAACAACCGTCAAACCAATGACCTTTGCGACCGAATGACCAGCGCCGCAGAGGTGCCAACTTCCTAAGAACATACAAATAAAATAACACATCTAATAACACAATTATTTTGTTAAATGAAATAATAATCGAAGCAATACAAATTCACAAGAGGTAAATAAAAAGGAAGGCGAGGAGTATAGATGAGGAGAGGAAGGGAATGTCGAAGAGGAGGGGAGGAGGGGGATGGCAAGAAGGAGGAGGAGAGGAGGGCAGGGGTAAAAAAGAAGGAGGGGGAGAAGGGGCCTGGAAAGACGAGGAAGGAGGGAGAAGAGCAAGGAAAGGGTGGCGAAGGGAAAGGGGAAAATGTAGGAGGAAAGGGCATGAAAAGTGCCCCTCTTCTTCTCTTCCTCTTCCCTTGCCCATCTCTCTCTTTAAATATTGCGGGGGTACCCTGTAGTTTTAGAAGCCTCAATTATGAATATTGTGATAGGCTATCATCCGCTGACATACTGTGGTGCAATACTTCGTCAGCACTGGGAAGTACTCAGTTTCTATTATTGGCATACCACTTTTTCGTGCGTAATTAAGAATTTTAAAGAAACAAAGACTGAGTGCAACCTATGTAGCACGTTCGAAATCACTATGCAGGTATAAAGGCATCAACTATATAAGACGAACAAATAGTAGACAGTGTTTCCCGCTGCGGCAGTACAGCTGGAGTGGCTGCCTGGTTGGACGTGGACGGTGATGCTATTCACGTATCAAATGCGTACTGCACTCAGGGATACCATCATTAAAATTTAGTTTTTTTATATTAATATATGAATAGATAGATATATAAAAGTCGATAAATAAAAATCCCCAAATACGTTTATATATTTTTTCTTCACTGCCAGTTCTGCCATATTTTGAATTTTTGTTTTTATTTTGATATTTCGAGATTTTGGCGACCCCAGGAAAAGCACTTGGCGAGCCCACTTGGGGTAGCGACCCCAGGGTTGGGAAACCTGTATACGAGATGATATGACAATTCTATTCACACAGAAAAATATTCCATTTATCACATTATTCGCTTTATGAAGGAAAATAACAGATTTAGGATGAAAAATTTTGGCAGCAAGTATGATTTTCTCCAAGTTTCATAACTCCAAAACTGAATTAAAGCGAGAAACTTTCCTTTCCACTCTTTATCTAGGAGTTGAGACGGAAGAAAATAAGACCTTCGAAGGAGAGATATTTTTCCTTTGGCAGTAAAGACAGATAATGATTCCTGGGGAACATTTGTCTGGAAGAAAAAATGTCACCCTCAAAAGGAAACCCTATGATTTTGTACTGTGAGATGGGTAGGATGACATTTTCTCCGATTGCATTCATGGATATTCACTTACACACACACCCACACACACACTCTCTCTCTCTCTCTCTCTCTCTCTCTCTCTCTCTCTCTCTCTCTCTCTCTCTCTCTCTCTCTCTCTCTCTCTCTATACTAATGTACCCTTTTCCACCTATTCCACACATTTAACCTTCTTTGTTTCACTTTTTCCACTTGTATATATCTTATAATCAAGTGACACTAAGAACAACTTGAAATCAATCAACCTCTTAAGTAAAAGCGTTATATGCAAATATATAAGGGATATTTAAATGATAATAGTATTAATTCATTTATATAAAGATATGCAAAGTCTGATGTAAGAAAAAAAAGAGAAAAAACAGTGCAATTGCCGAGGGGTGCTTTAGCGTTACAGTCTCTCTTCTAATAAATGTTGTCTTATATAACTCTGATATTGCTTTAAATTTTCAGATGAATGGTTTGTCTTGAATATTTTTTCTTCCTTCAGAACAGTGAAAAGGCCTTTCTAGTCACCCTGAAAGGTAAGTCCGTAGGAATAATTTAGATATTTTAGATCAAACTAAAATAGTTCTCTTAATTTCATTGACTGGCATTTGTCAATTTCTCAGCCTTTTTTTTTAGCTTTTGTTGATCCATCACTTTACCGTTTGTATTATAGTTTTAAGTTGATTAAAGAAATTTGTTTTTTGGTAAATAAAAAATAATTCTTTTAAATTTTTTTTTAGTTTAGTGTTTATTATTATTATTATTATTATTATTATTATTATTATTTATTATTATTATTATTATTATTATTATTATTATTATTATTCCCCGCGGATCACTGACTATAATTGCCTGTTTGGATGGAAAAATCACAACCTTTTCTATTCTATGCTCATGTATTTTTTTTTCAATAATCATTTTTATTACTATTAGGGACTATTGCAGAGAAAGATCTTCGTCAGAGATTTTTTTTTTCTTTCTTTTTTACATTCTTCTGTTTAACATCATTCTGACCTATACAATTTTTCCAAGTGATGCTCTCTCTCTCTCTCTCTCTCTCTCTCTCTCTCTCTCTCTCTCTCTCTCTCTCTCTCTCTCTCTCTCTCTCTCTCTCACACACAGTTTGAATCAGCACTCGAGGAGATATAAAAAAGTACAATAATCATCCGTCTATTATTTATCTGTAGACACCCTTTGTTTATTTTTTATTTTATTTCTTTTTTGTGTATAATAAAAGAAATTCTCATACCTAATGATAACAGTCATCGACACCAGGATCAAGATTTTCTTATTCCTTTCGTAATATCAAAAAACTGATAAATTTATTTGCAAATGGTAGAAAGAGTCCATACCTTAATGAAAAAAGGAAATTGCGAGGATAGTCTTTTTTCTAGAATATTTCAGATAAAAATCGGAATTATTTATTAAGTGTAAGATGAATATAATTGTAAGGCTTCATGCAACTACTGTATATTGGAGTTAGAAAAAAGAATTACATCTTGCTATTTCTCTCAGGGTCTATAACATAATTGGGATATTCAAATATCTCAATACTTTATATCTTTAAATCTATATCATAGACCAAAATTATTTGTCAAAATAACATTTTGTGTATGTTTTAAAAGAATATATACAGGGGTATAATGATAATGATGATAATAATATCAATGATAACTGTACTAATTGGAGTTATGATATATAACAGCAACGTTTATTTTACACATATCTTTCAGATTCCATGTTTCCAGTGAATTAAAATGAATGATGGCATACTATCCAATATGATAAATATGGTGTTTATCTATGATAAGAAGAAGCAGTTTTTTACGTTATCGTGGTAAAAAAAGGACATGCAGAGACACAGAAAAACACAGAAAACCCTAACTTTAGTGTCATAGATAATGAACACCAAAATCTAATATATATATATATATATATATATATATATATATATATATATATATATATATATATATATATATATATATATATATAAAAGCACCACAAATTCCTTATTTCCCATTAAAGTCACGTTGAACTGAAAAGCAGAACCACTTTCATTTGTCCACCAATATGAATATTACCATCAGGGAGGATTCAAACCAACATGGCTGGGAAGTTTCTTAAGATGAGATGGGTTCATGAGTTATAAAATCTTAACATATTACTGTCTAAAAAGGATCATGAAAATGCTTCGATATATCTATATTTCTATATATCTAAATGCACACACGCACACACACAAACTATATATATATATATATATATATATATATATATATATATATATATATATATATATATATATATATATATATATGTGTGTGTATGTATATATATGTATATATATATATATATATATATATATATATATATATATATATATATATATATATATATATATATATATATATATATGTGTGTGTGTGTGTGTGTGTGTGTGTGTGTATACATATATATATATGTATATATATATATATATATATATATATATATATATATATATATATATATATATATATATATAACACTTGCTCCTCATATACATGGAATATCACCTGAGTTTAAGCTCAAAACGAATAGAAGAAGAAAGATACGGTGAGAACGGAATATGCAAAGTAAGATGAAAAATCATTGGAAGGAGAACGGATTATTAAGGTAGGATTATATGAATATCTAGGGACTATGATCATTAACAAAGTATCTTTAGAACTACTGTTTAAAGAAATTTTGAAAAAAAAGGAGAAAATCTAACATAGGGTAAGCTGAGTAAAATGTGTAAATCCAATTGGCTGAAATTACATATACATATCTGACTATATATCAGTTTAGTGAGAGCTTTGTTAATGTATGGATATGAGTCATGGTATGATGATGAAACAATCTCTACCATATCTAGTAGATTTCAAAACAAAGTTTTCAAAAGAATTTTGGAAGTTAAATGGCTCGTCTACGTTAGGAATGAACGTACAAGGGATATTACTTGAGTGCAAAATGTTGACGAGATTATGGTGAGTGGTAAATGGAATGGGTTTTGGCATGCTCCCGCACTCCCCACGATATATTAGTTCACCGAACTTTTAACTGGGCTCCATAAAGGAATAGAAGAGTTTGAAGGCCCAAGCCTAGATAGCCTGAGATCAATGAAGGGTTATGTCGGTGATGATTAAATGTAGAAATATTGAATTAAAAGCACAAGGTACAGATAACTTGCAAAATCTAACGGAGGTCCTTTGCGTCAATGGGCGTAGGAGGAGATGATGATGATGGTATGTGTCCGGATTTAACATAAAATTTGAATTAGATGAACTTTGAATATTTTATTGTAAATATATATTGACTTCAAAGGACGACTTCTTTTCGCCCATATCTCGATTATAGCTTCGTGGCTTCATGGCTAACAGGTTAGCGTTCTTGTCCTTTGCATAATAAATCATCATTAAACTTACATGAGAAGCAAAGGACAAGGTTTACGTCTGCTCTTCATATATGCAGATATCCTCTTGACATCCTAAATTTATGCCAGAAAAAAATGCTAGAACCACATGCTTTACGTGTGGCAGCAGAAACCTGATACTGAGTCAAGTAATATTCTACAATATATACTGAGTGCACAATATCGGAGCTGCTGTTAACAACAAACTTTTTGTATCATACTTCCCTCCCTTCCACTTCCCTCCCTTCCACTTCCCTCCCTTCCACTTCCCTCTCTCCAAACATTTTCTTTTCTTTCTTTTTTTCACTACATTCTTTAACCGAAGAAAACTGATTTATTATTTCAATTGCATAACATCCAAAAACAAAACATATACGAAAGATATTTCATTAACTTTCTTGTTGAAGGTACTGAAAAATATATATTCTCATTGATCCATTGATTATTTTTTAATGAACATTGGGAATGAGGACTCCTGCTGACGTCAAAGTCAAGGCTCTTTCGTGATGCACAGACCTGATAATTTTTTTACAGTTAATTGGTTTAAGCAAGAATTGAATGGCCGCAAAAACAGTTGGTTAATGAATTATTATTATTATTATTATTATTATTATTATTATTATTATTATTATTATTATTATTATTATTATTATTATTATTATTATTATTATTATTATTATTATTAAGAAGGTATATCATAAAAATTTAGACTTATGTGAAAACGCTGGAATATGCAAAGTAATATACATAGGAGCAGAATATTTATGATTTAGACTAGTGGGATATATTGCAAGATAATAACAATATGCATATATATTATAAGAGTGTTTTGAATGTTGCAAGATTTCGAGGTTTTGGGGGATTAGGATAACGGTTGAAGTAAGATTAGCTGGAGTAAAAGAGTGGGAAGTAGTGTTGGGGGATGTAAATGGGAGGTTTTAAAGATTGAAGAGTCAAAAAAAAAAATATATACAATAATAACAGAGATGAAATGTGGATATCAAGAAACATTGGAAGTGACCTGTGACAGGGTTAAATGAAGAAAAACCTGGGATCTAGAGGAGTTGAAGTTGGTAAAATATTTTGTTTTTTATTTTGGATTACAAATGATATATTTGGCTAGAGGAATGCTGGAGATAGCATAAGGAATGGTAGTTATTGGTGAATGAAAGAGTGAAGATGAAGGCGATAGAGAAAAAGAGAGCTTCTGGGGAAAAGCAACAGAGTAATAGTGTACAGAAGTATGGAAGGATAAAAAGCGAAAAATATGGAAGTAAAACGTAAGGTAACGGAGGCAAAGATTGTGCTGACTTGAGCTAGAGCCAAGGAATGGGTGGTTTGTATGGAGAAAATAAGAAGTTTTGGAAAGAGGTGCAGGAGGTAATGAAAGGATCGATATTTGACGAGACAGTGAACGATGAAAATGGACGTTTATTGAAGGGCAAGGACGAAAAAAAAGTGACTTGAATATTTTCAAAGGTTGTTGAATGTTGAGGATAATATGGAGCCAGATATAATTGTCGTTGCATGTGTTGAGGGCCCAGTGATTGGAGATTAATATGAGAGAAAGATTACAAGAGAGGTAGTGAGGAGAGCACTAAATGTAAGGAGAGCAGGAAATGCTCATGGTATTGATGACGTGAGTGGTGAAATGTTAAAAAAGGGGTGTGACTGTACTTGAATGGTAGGCGTGATTAATAAATATATGTTTCGTGGTATCAATGGTACCAGTGGACTAAGTATGTGCGTGTATTGTTCTGCTATAGAAAGGTAAAGGAGATGTGTTTGAATGCTGTAATTCACTGGGTATTAGTTTGTTAAATATGGTTTGAAAAGTATATGGTAGCATGTTGATTAGGATTGATTATAAACCAGAGAACGCAGTGTTAAAAGTACAGGAAGGTTTTAGAGAAGGTAAGGGATGTATGAATCAGATTTTTCCAGTTAGGCAGATATGCAAGAAATATTTACCAAAGTATAAAGAGGCGTATGTAGCATTTATAGAACTGGATAAAGCTTATGATCCACTTGATTGGGGAGTGATGAGGAATGTGATGAGGTTATATAGGAATTGGAGGAAGATTATTGCAAGCAGCGAAGAGTTCACACATAAGCAGTGAAGTCTGTGTTAGGATAAGGAATGAAGTGAAAGTGGGACTGAGGCAGGGATGCCTGACGTTGTCTTGGTTGTTCAATTTGTTTGTTAATGGAATTGTGAGATAGGTGAATGTTCGAGTGCTTGGTCGAGGATTGAAGCTGATAGATGAGGGTGATCATAAGTGTGGTGTGAATCAATTGTTGTTTGCAAATGATACAGCATTAATTGCCCACTTGGCGGAGAAGTTAGGTTAATTGGTAACAGAGTTTGGTTGGGTATGTGAAAAAAAAAGAAAAAAAAAGTGGATAGTTAAGGTTATGAGATGCATGAGAATGGAAGGTGGTGCTGAGTTGAATGCCATGTTGATTGGAGAAATACTTGAGGAAGTAGATCAGTTTAAATACTTGGCATCTCTTTTTGATACAATTGGAGGAGTGGAAACAGATATACGTCAGAAATTCAATGTATGATGTAAAGTGCTAGGGGTAATGAAGGGATTGTAACGGGCCGAGAGAGGGTTGTGAACTCAAAGGCAGGATGCAATCAACTGAGTTGTTTATTGAGGAACACTCTCCTTTATATACAAAATCTCACGGGAACAGGAAATAACCTGTTCGAGAGACAGACAATGTTACAGAGCAAAACCGGAGACATGATCATTCAGGTTCTTTTTAGTGCGAGGGAAGAGCGCAGATAAAAGCATAATATATACAAAAGGAATTAGGTACAATTGTGTGACACACGGTTGGTACATGATTGATGAAAAATAAGGAATTAGGAATGAATGTAAAGAGATTTTTGTATGAGAAAGTAATTGTACCAATTGGGATGTATGGACCGGAATTTTGGGGAATGAAATGGTTTAGAACGAACTAGCTTGAGAGCAGGTGCAAGCAATGAATTAGCAGATAGAGTGGATATGACTAAGTTTAGGCTGTTTAACTATGTAGAATGAATGAAAAATAGCCGCCTGATGGAGAAGGTGATGAATACGAGATTTGATGGGAGAAGTACAAGACGAAGGACAAGGTTTAGGTAGATGGACGGAGTGAATATAGCTTTAGGTAATAGGAGGATAGATATGAAAGATACAGAAGTTGGTGCAAGAAATAAGAATGAAGAGGGAGTGATTGTGACAGCTCCGATAGGCCCTTCTACTTCCTTCAGTCGTCTTGGACACAGATGAGGAAGAAAAGGAAGGGGATTTGGCGTAAACCAAATCTTTTGTGTGGCTGGGAGGAGCTAATGGAAAGTGCCCCCACCCCATTTTTTAAAAAATAGGTGTGCAAGATGCCTCATATATCGATATTTTTAACTGT
>NC_090736.1:119315352-119317852 GCF_036898095.1 Palaemon carinicauda
TCACCGTTCCAGTACGTAATGGGATATTGTCTGTGTTTACTTCATTCACATCAGCTTTGGTCGATGTCGAATACTTATCCTGTATGCAAAAGTTAAAGCATTGATGGAGGTTTTGAAGGTGGTGAAGTGACTGTCCATAAGGGCATCGACTTTGGTAATCAGATCTTTCGTAGGCTGTCATGGGGGGGGGGGTAATAACCAAAAAATACATGATAGGAGGCGATGAATTAGATAAGGGTGATCTTGTAAGAGGGTTTATTGTGTAATTTTATTTTCCCAATTAAATGTGAGCAGAAATCTTGTTTACAGCGAGTGAATGAGAACTTTAAATCTTGAGGATGTATAACAAAAGAGTTATAAGTTTCTCGCTGGCTCTTAATTGATTTCTTCAGTCAAAAACAATGAAATTTACTTTTAACTGGTACAATAAATTCACAAGTGAAGAGACCAGACGGGGAGACATTTACATAATAACTAAAAGAAACTGTTGGACGTTGTATGGTGTATGGACGTCCGTCATTGCTGTGGTAGGCTCAGGAGTAGGACTCGAACTTAATTGCCTTAACTCACATAGTCTGTGCATTCTTATTTCCGCTACATTGCTGGGGTGTCTGGGGGCTTGTCTCGCCTATGGGTAACAGTGGCGGGTGATGTAACCGCACCTTACTGGCTCTCACTCTGCGTCCCCTCTCTCCAATATACATAACACAAACTTAGGCTCGGACTGGGGGAGATCTACAGCGAAGGGAGACTTATGAATTTTACGTTATATGTTATAAAGATAATAGTTCTTGTCTTTGAAAGGGGCACACATGAGAATGGACGTTAGCCATTATTTGTGGCTATCTTCTAAACGCCCCAAGGCGAAGTAACCTTCGGTGGTGTCGTTCACGGGTGCCTTAGGGAGTCAATCCTATCTTGCCTGGGGGCACCTAGGTATGGGTATGCCCCTCATATCAATGTCAATGTCCTCTCTTTCCTGCGCTCTCCACCCTCTTGCCTGTAACGGAGAATTTGAAAACAGCAAAAGGGTCTTATCATCATTTGACAGGCACCAGGCCTCCTGCGTTTGCGTCTCAAAGGCGAAGGAAATCAGCGGCCGAGTTCATTAACTATCATTCTATAACCTAAGTATCTAAATCATATTTTTTACTTGTGACAGGGTAAGATATTGAAATTGGAGCTGGCAGCACATATAAGTTTTGATAAGCGTCATACCCAAAAACATTAAGTAAGTCCACCTTACTTGAGGCAGGTGCAGGAGAGTGATACGGATGATTTCACTGATGGTCAGCGAAGTCTTTTCATCCTCAATGGTTATTACGAGAGCTGAAAAAGCTTGACTACAAGGGAGGCTGTTGATGTTGTATACTGCTCCATAAGTAATGCTTTGAATGCATCGTATGCTATTTGGGTGTTCCTTTGGTCGCAAAGTTAATCGGGGATATCCAAGAAAATGTCCTTTGAGATCTCTGTGAGGACATAGTTTGCTTTTGTGCTAGAGTGAGTCACGCACTCCATGCGAAACTATACCTCAGCATGCTGACACTAGGCCGAAGCCTCTGTACTGGCGAAGGGCCGTAGTATTATGAATGAGGTGTGGATAGAGGAGTCATTATTGGAAGGTGGTATCGTCAAAAAGTAGTGCAAAGCAGAGAGTAGGGAGGCGGATGGGAGCTGCTCTATTGGAAGTCACCAATTGTGTGAGGTAGCTGTTAGGTTATACCAGAGACGCAAGATGAATGCATCTAAACATTATTCAACAGACAACAATCTTATATACAAGCACTTGCATGCAAGAAAATCATAAACATTCGAAGAAACCAAAACATGAGGAAGAAGGCTCCCTCTCTCCCTCGCAGATAAAGACTGCCAGACACAAACACACACACACACACATGAATATATATATATATATATATATATATATATATATATATATATATATATATATATATATATATATATATATATATATATATATATATATATGTGTGTGTGTGTGTGTATATATATATATATATATATATATATATATATATATATATATATATATATATATATATATATATATATATGTGTGTGTGTATATATATATATATATATATATATATATATATATATATATATATATATATATATATATATATATATATGTGTGTGTCATATATATATATAATATATAATAATAAAAATATATAATATATATATATATATATATATATATATATTATTATATATATATATGACGTATGGATACAATAAAAGTTTCGTCTAAAGAAAATATTTTGCTAAATGCTAAATGGTAAAATAACAAACCAAAGTTTGCTCTCCATACATTGGAGGAGTTGGGTGTCATTCTCCTTTCAAGAAGTTCTGATGAGCTCAAACATCGTGCCCTTCAATGATTAACAACCAAAATAAAATTTGGTTTTATCAAGATCTAGAAATTACTCCGGTACTCTGGGATTTACTCCAGACTCAGTTATTCAATATTCAT
>NC_090736.1:119322852-119325352 GCF_036898095.1 Palaemon carinicauda
ATGAAACGTATAATTTTTTAGAGTAGTATATATGTTTATCCAGACGGTGTTCGTATTTCATATTTTTTTTTTTGGGGGGGGGGGACTAAATATGTTTTCTATTCCTGAGTTCAAATTACAAAGTATCTAAGCCTGTTCAGTGTTGAGCTGTATGATGAGTTTTTATCTCAAATGTATAGGTTAAAAAAGAAATGACATAAACTTTTAGAATTCCAGGAAAAGCTATCGGTAAAGATATTCATCCCATAAACTCAAAGATAAACCTAGCGGGGTAGAAGCATCAATTGTAAAACATTTTCACAGGTTGTAAGGCCAACTGATCGACTCGGGGAATGCAATGAGGAATTACACAGGCTTCCGGCACGACCTTAACAACCCCCAACGATTTCTCTCTCTCTCTCTCTCTCTCTCTCTCTCTCTCTCTCTCTCTCTCTCTCTTCTCTCTCTCTCTCTCTCTCTCTCTCTCTCTTAGTTTATCCAGTCTAAGCGTGTGAACATTAAGTGAATGTTATGATGAATCTTAAAAAAATATATATCTTACTTAATTTCAGAATTCTTATTCTGAGTGTCTTATATAATAAAATAACTTCTTCGACATCCCTATCGCATATTTATTAGGTAAAACATTCTAAAAAATACCTTTAATAACAAATAGAAGAAATTATAAACAGCAGAGATTTCCTAAAGCCTAAAATCCTACTCGCTAATCCAGCCAATTTCCATATAGAAAAAAAAAACTTGCGTAGATATTTTCAGTTTTATTAATTGCAAAATAATATGATATCCAGCTGAAAAGTATATGGGAAGGAAAACCAGATGTTACATGTTCTGCCAGATTGGATTATAAATCGTTGGGCTCGTATAGTAGCACATAGTATGGGGGAGAAAAATGTCTTTCCTTCATTTAGTGATTTTGTTTGTACTCTGTCAAATGAAGTTGATATCGCATGTAATCCTATTATGTCTTATCAGTCTTTGAAGAATATTCCGTTAAGTGACTATCAGAAAGGCAAAGTGAAGGCTTCAAAAACCTTCTATTCGAGTTTAACTGAGCAGTCAAAGTTTAATTGTAGTGACAAATCAAAAACAGAGTCCTATGAATGGTTAGTTCTGTAGTAAGGTTCATTATCTAGATTTATGTCATAAGCTCAGAGAAAAGGCCTATGATAAGAGAAGTAAGTTTGTGTTCGAAGAGAAACTTTGCTATGGGTGCCTAAATTGAGGTCATATGACTAATTATTGTCAACATTAATTATATTGTTGAGACTGTAAGGAAAGACATCCAACTCTGTGGTATAAGAGTGTATTATTTTTGTGTGGATGCATCAGTCTTTAAACCAATGTCTTTTCAAAGTTTTTTGAGTTATCGGCATGGATGACAGTTTAGTTTAATAATAGTTTCAATGTGGTTAGCTCATGAATCGGACCCTAATCGGGAAGTTTTTGTCTATAGTTTGCTGGACAGTCAGAGTGACTCTATGTTTGTTTTAGAGAAAATTGCTCAACAGTTAAATGTTAGTTTCTCTAGGGCAAATTTGTTGAGTACAATGTTGGCTAAGGATAAACTTATTGAGAGTTCAAAGATCAGTGGTTTACGTGTCAAAAGTCTCGATGATAGCAGTTATTTGAGTCTACCAGCAGCATATACTCGTAAGATTATGCCAGCTAATTGCAGTCATATACCTTCAACAGATATGGTTAATGATTGGTCACATCTTCATTGTATTAGAGAAAAACTGGTACCTGTTAAAACTGATTGCAACATATGAATGCTCCTTGGAAATAATTGCGCAAATGCTTTGGTTCCTTTAGAGGTTATTCCATCACCAGGCGACGGTCATTATGCACAGCAAAGTAGTTTGGGTTGGACTATCGTTGGAACCATTTCTACCGAATTTGAATCTGATGATAGTGACTTGGGAGCTTCTCATGTTGTTTTGGCATCTGAGAATCTTGATCCTTCGCCAGTTCCTATTGTTCAGTTCACTTTGAGGTGCAAAATTCAAGAAGTTTCTCCTTCTTATGTAGCCAACATACTTGAAAAAGACTTCACCGAATTGGAAACTGATAATGTAAAACTGTCTACTATAGATCGTCGATTCTTAAAAATTTCAGAAGATAGTTTGTCTCTGTCTGAATCTAGACAGTTTGTTATGACTTTGCCCTTTAGGAGAGATTGAGCCATAATTTTCATATGGCATGGCCAATGCTCTGAGACGACTGCATTTCCTAGTTAAACACTTGGAAAGGGACAAAATGCTTTATGATCATTACATATCATTTATGAGAGATATGCTTGAACAAGGTTATGCAAAAGTAGTTCCTCAATCAGAAATTGTTAGTGATCGATGTTTTTATATTCAACACCATGGTTTTATGAATATAAAAGACCAAGCAAGATCAGAGCTATTTTTGACTGCAGTGCTCGTTGTAATGCAGTTTCAATCAATGATGAGTTGCTTCAAGGACCTGATCTAATGAACAATTATCAGGGGTCTTG
>NC_090736.1:119335352-119340352 GCF_036898095.1 Palaemon carinicauda
CCGATCTACCGGAATCCAGACATAGATGATTCTATCTTCGAGTGTCTTCTTACCGTTATAGCTAACATACAAGAAGATGATAGAAATGCTTCTTTTGTCTTTGTTGATGATTTTAATGCTCACCATAGGGAGTGGTTAAGTTCTATCTCTCCTAACAATCGCCATATCTTGAGAGCTTTAGACTTTGCCTCTGAATCAGGCTGTGAGTAAACCTTAAATGAAGCTGCTCACAGGTCTGGTAATTGCTTGGACCTTGTATACACTGACTCTCCTGGCGTTATGACTAGTAAGGTTGGTTCTCCAGTCGGGACTTCTGATGGTGCCTAAATTTCATTAGTGGTGAAGACTGAGCAGCCTATCCCTGATATATCATACTCTTGTAAAATTTATATGAAATCCTGAGCAGATTGGAATGGGATTTTATATGATCTTTTGTGCTTGAATTGTTCACAATTATATAGTAGTGTTGATCTTGTTATCCCTTTGAATGAGAATCTAGTCAACATAATTGATAGGCGTATCCCTTCTCGTGTGCTAATGTACCGATTGAAGGACAAACAGTGGCTCATTGATGATTGTAGACGTGCTTATTTGGAGAAGCAAGAGGCCTATCTTCTTTGGAAGGGTAACAGATCATATTTGACCTGGACCAACTATACTCAGCTTCGAGCTTTTGCTCAGAGAGTTTATGCCTCTACTGATACAACTCAGAAACATAAATGTTGGTCTACCCTGAAATCTGCACTCTTTTGGTGTATATGCAACAGTTCCTCATTTACTTAAACCAGATGGCTCAGTCACTCACTGTCCAAAGGAAAAGGCTACCATATTGGCTGATGTTTTTCACAGTCACCAGAGTAATGAAAATCTTGAACTTCCTCATTCTTGTTTTCCTGAGAATAAACAAACTAGTTTAGCTTTTCGATCTCGTGAGATTAAAGCTCTGTTGATGGACCTTGATGCTTATGGAGGTGTAGATCTAAATGGCATTTTTCCTTTGTTTTTTATAAAGACAGCAGATTTCTTAGCTCCAAACTTATTTGTTATTTTGCGCAAGTTAGCAAGAAGAGAGGAATTTAGGACTTTTTGGAGAATTGGTACTGTTACTCCTCTATATAAATGTGTTTGTGGTAGCTCAAGTCCCACTGATTACCACCCAATTTCCATAACTCCCATATTATCTAAAGTTTTTTAACGTCGTCTGGCAAAACTTCTTAAAAGGTTTTCTGAAGGTAATCATCTATTCCTTAGTTTGCAATTTGGTCTTCGTAAAGCCCTTGGAGCATGTGATGCCCTTCTTTCAATCTCCAATGCTGTAGAGAAATCCCTTGATTGTGGTCAGGAAGTTCGTATGATTGGCCTTGATTTTAGTGCTGCCTTTGACCATGTTAATCATGAGGCCCTTGTTATCAAACTCAGACAGTTGGGATTGGATGGGTCGTTTCTTAGCAATTATTATTGATTTTTTAAGTAATAGATCTCAAAGAGTTGTTGTTGATGAACACCATAGTGAGTATGGGAATGTGATATCCGGTGTTCTACAGGGTAGTGTTCTGGGCCAATTACTTTTCATGCTATATACACATGACTTGTGGTTTGGCCTAGAGAACAAACTTGTTGCATTTGCAGATTATGCTACTCTCTTTGCATCAATTCCATCCCCTGAATGTATATCTGGGGTTTGTGTGCAAATTATGGGGTATGAAGTTGAATCCTAATAAAACTCAAAGTATGACTAAGTAGGTCAAGGACGGCGGCTCCTCAACATCCGGATATCAGTATTGATAATGTTTCTTTAAATTTGTATGACTCTTCTAAAATTTTAGGTGTGATTCTCGACAGCAAATTTACTTTTGAGAAACACATTAGGTCTGGGTCTTCTTTAATTACACAAAAAAATTGGCTTATTGAGAAAGTCTTACAAGATTTTCGGTGATCAATCTATTCAGAAGAAGTGTTTTAATTCTTTCAATCTACCTTGTTTTTAGTATTGTTCTCCTGTCTGTTGTTCAGCTGCTGATTCTCATCTTAATTTGTTGGACAGAAACTTACGGTCTATCAAATTTACTATTCTTGATCTAGATATTAATCTTTGGCACCGTCTTTCAATTAGTTTGTAAGGACACCGATCCCTTCGTCGTCCAGAAAATCGACAAACTACTTATTTATTTAAATTCTCTCTTCGCCACACTGTGGTTTCCTATGTATATATATTCCGCTCTACAAGAGCTACAATATGATATATGTATCGTTTCGTAACATGTTTCTGTTAACCCATAATTCATATATTTGTAAGTGTAAGAAAACACATATTTTGGTGGGCACTTCAATCTGATTTGGCGCCAACGTCATCCTACCTTTCCGTCCGCACCTTGTAATTTACTTCCGTGCACATTCGAATAAAGTATCAGTTGATCTTGGTGACGCTTGTCTCACTGTCCTTACAACTGGTGACCCCGGAGTTGAAAGTAGCATCAGCGGTTTTGGCTTTGCCATTAACGGACTTATTACGGCCGTGCTACCTTCTACATATTCCGTTACCTTAGGCACGAGCCTGCCTTTGGTTCTCCCACACTTCGGTGAACGTAAGGCAGTAGGATGAGCTTAACCGACTTATCAACTTTTCACCTCTTCGCCGACTTGTCGTCTGGCCACGATGCAGGAAGCAACATGCCCATCGCACCCAACGGCCTCGCCTCCATGCCCAAAGTCAAACTGCCGCCCTTTTCTCAAAACAACACCGCTTCCTGGTTCCTGAGAGCGGACGTACTCTTCCGCATCGCTAGATTCAGCGACTCCTGCGCCAAGGCCGACATCGTTCTCACCTCCATACCTGAAGAAGTATTCGACAAGATTTCCCCATGGCTCGACGCCCAGGCCGGCCAAGATTCATACGACGACCTGAGAACGAAACTCATCGGTATCTACTCTCTCTCTGTCTCAGCAAGGGCACAGAAATTACTGGACCTCGCCGGCAAGCCCATGGGTGACACCTCTCCTGTCGAGGCGTGGGACGAGCTAACCGGCCTGCTTATGCTCCCCGAAACAGACAGCAACGGCCGACACCGTGAGATTAGCTTATCTCGCGAAATCTTTCTTCGACGCCTACCACATGGCGTACGGGCCCAATTGACAGACGCCGACATGCTCCCGATGAATGAACTCCTGTCGAAGGCTCAGAAGCTCCACGAGGCCTCCAAAGCATCTCGCCTCGGAGCATCATCGTCAACACCGCCTCTGTTCTCCTCCTTCAGCAGCTGCTCTTCCATAGACTCCTCGGCAATGGCCCTTGAGGACAACGAGATCAATATTCTATCAAGAAAGAAACCACCGCAACTGACGCGACTGAACACTAGGCCTAACCCGGCATGGTGCTTCTACCACCAACAGTTCGGCAGTGGCGCCAAGAAATGTAGAGCACCATGCAGTTTCCCTAGAAGATGACGCCAGAAGCATCCACCTGCCACCATCGCAGCCGCAGTTAACCAAAACAAGATTAGTTTCTGTATCTTCGATACCATTTCAAACCGTAGACTCATGGTGGACACCGGCGGAATGCAGTCAACGTTCCTTCCTTCGAAGTCCGACCTAGACCGTGTCCCGACAAAAAACGCTCCCTCACTCATCGCCGCCAACGGATCTCCCATACGGTGCTATGGGATCAAGACCCTCAAGATATCTATCATGGGCCGTTCGTATTCTTGGCCCTTCGCTATCGCCGACGTCAATCGCCCTCTCCTCGGTGCGGATTTCCTCGCCCACAATGGACTCCTCGTCGATGTCGCTAACAGACGTCTCATCGACACGGGAACCTGCCAGTCTCGGGCCGTAGAACACGGCCCTGCAACAATGTCCGTATCCACCGTAACGACGCACCCCTACGCCGACCTCCTACGAGAGTTTCACGAGGTTTTCAAGCCCGAGCTCCGACACTCGCCAGGTTCCTCGTCCAAGCATGGTATCTACCAGCATATCACAATGACAGGACCTCCCACTCACGCCAAATTCCGCCGCTTCCCGCCTCAGAAACTGAAGGATGCCAAACGCGCCTTCGAGGACATGGAACGCATGGGTATCTGTAAGAAAGCATCGAGCCCCTGGGCATCACCCCTGCACATGGTTAAAAAGCCGGACGGGTCCTGGAGACCTTGCGGCGACTACAGGCGCCTCAACCTCATCACAACGCCCGATCATTACCCGTTGCTCAACATGCAGGACCTAACCAACGCGTTGCACGGCGCAAAGTTTTTTTACCAAGATGGACCTCCTCAAGTCTTACTTCCAGGTCCCCGTATTCCCGGAAGATATCCCGAAAACTGCCATTGTGACGCCGTTCGGATCCTACACGTTTGTATACTCAACCTTCGGTCTATGCAACGCCGGGGCGACCTTCCAACGACTAATGGATAGCATTCTGGGTGACCTACCGTTTTGCGTCTGCTACACCGAAGACATCCTGATATTCTCGAAAACCAAGGAGGAACACCGGGGACACGTCCGCACCGTCCTAAAGCGCCTACAGGAGAACGGCCTAGTCGTACGCTTCGACAAATGCACGTTAGGTGCGGAGGGAGTGGATTTCCTTGGTCACCACGTATCCTCGCGCGGGGTAAAACCCATGACAACCAAGGTCGACGCCATCAGGAAGTTCCTAATGCCTACGACCATCCGCCAACTTCAGGAGTTCTTGGGAATGGTCAATTACTACAGGCGCTTCATCCCCAACATCGCACAAACCCTGTCACCCCTCGACGACGTCCTGAAAGGAAAAGCAAAAAAACTCGAGTGGGGTTTGCCCCAGCAAAAGGCATTCACTTGGACGAAGGATGCCCTTGCGAATGCCACCATCCTGGCTCATTTCGACGACAACGCGCCCCTGTGACTAACGACCGACGCCAGCAACGTCGCCTGCGGGGCTGTGCTCGAGCAACTCGTCGATGGTTCTCCTCGACCGCTGGCATTCTTCAGCAAGAAATTGAAAACCGCCGAAACAAGATACA
>NC_090736.1:119352852-119355352 GCF_036898095.1 Palaemon carinicauda
AGGACCTAATACCTTCAATTCTTGTTGGTTCAAAGCAATATCAATAGTATTACGTGTGAGAATGTTGGTTTATTGTGCTTGAGAGGTGTAGGAGTATTGTGCATACATTTGGAGATGAGATCATACATGTTTCTAGTACCTCAGAGGAATATTATTATTATTATTATTACTTGCTAAGCTACAACCCTAGTTGGAAAAGCAGGATGCTATAGGCCCAGAGGCCCCAACAGGGAAAGTAGCTCAGTGAGGAAAGGAAACAAGGAAAATAAAATATTTCAGGAAGAGTAACAACATTGAAATAAATATTTCCTGTATAAACTATAAAAACTTTAACAAAACAATAGGAAAAGAAAAAGATGGAAGAGTGTGCTTGAGTGTACCCTCAAGCAAGAGAACTCTAAACCAAGGCAGTGGAAGACCATGGTACAGAGGTTATGGCACTACCCAAGACAAAATAGATGGATATATTCCTGAGTTTTGAGGAAAGATTATATTCCCATGTGCCCTTGGAGCAGAATATGGGAAACATATTCATATCCGAACATATTGTATGGATGGACTCATTACTCTGATTTTGAGAAGTTCAGAGCTGCCATTCTGCTTGCAATTATTTACATAGCTCCCACATTATTAAAAGTTTTGAATGGCATAATGTTTTAATAGAATTATGGAAAGTAGTCATCTGTTTTCTAGTTTGCCATTTGGATATCGTAATGGCCTTGGAATATGTAATGCCCTTTTCACAATCTTTAATGCTGTACAGAAATCCCTTGAGTGTGGTGAAGATGTTTATAAGTTTGGCCTTGATTTTGGTGCTGCCTTTGACCATTCTGATCATGAGGCCCTTGTTTTCAAACTCAAAAATTTTTGGAATAAATGGGTCTTTTCTTGCCATCATTATTGAATTTTCAAGTAGGAGATCGCAAAGTGTTGTTGAGAGGAGCTTTTGTGAGTATAGGAATTTAGTAGCTGGTGTTCCTCAGGCTACAGCTTTTTGCCCACTACTGATCATTATATGGACATGACAATTTGTTTTGCTGAGAAATAAGCTGGTTGTATATGTAGATAATGCTACTATCTTTGCATCAATTCCAGCTCTTGTATGTAGATCTGGGGTTGCTGAATCCCTTAAATGAGATCTAGCTAAAACGATGCCTGATGCAAATTATGGGACATCAAGTTGATTCATAAGAAAACGCTATCTATAATTGTAAGAAACACAAGGGCAGTGGATCATTAAGATACAGATCTCATCATTGTTAATGGGTTTTTTTTTCAACTCTTTATGACTTTTAAGATTTTAGTTGGGATTATTTACAGAAATTTACATTTAAGTAACACTTTAGTTCTGTCTCTCGTTCAACTGCACAAAAAATTGTCTTATTGAGAAAATTTTTCAAGATATTCAAAATATTCGGGTGAAATGTTTAGATTTTTTAATTCTTCCTTGTTTCGAGTATGGTTGACCTCTGGTCTTCAGCTGCTGATTCCAATCTCAAATTGTTGGGCAGGCACTTTCAGCCAACTGATTTTATTTTATTACTGATCTAGATATCAATCTTTGGTATCGACATTTAATTATTTCGTTGTGTATGTTGTAAAAGATTTTTCATAATTCTGATCATACTTTGGAGTCAAATCTGCCTGTAGAGTACCATCCGGTTCGCGATACAAGGTAGGCAGTTAATTATTATAGTGAGGTCTTCTCTATCGTGAGGCTCAATACTCCACTGTACTCATAATCGGGTAGTGAATCAGTAGAACTGCAAAAGTTCAAACTTGCAGCAAATGTTTTTACGTTGAACCGACTGACCTAAGTCTTTTTATTATAGTTTATACATGAAAGCTTAGTTTTAGTGTTGTTACTTTTCTGAAAATATTTTATTTTGATTATTCAATACTGCTCATTTAGTTCATTTCTTTCCTTTTTTGCTTTCCTACCTGAGGTAATGTTCCCTGTTGGAGCCATTGGGCTTATAACATCTTGCTTTTTCAACTAAAGTTGTAGCTTAACTAGAAATGATAAATATTATTGTAGACACTGGGTACAAGTCCAGATACACGGATGTAGGTGCCATAGGGCACGAGTCTGATGGTTTTGTCTTTGCTAAGTCCAAATTAAGACAAATGTTGGACATACATGAATGAACCCTACCTATTTGTAGATACATAGAGAGAGAGAGAGGTGTAGAATGATAGTGTTAAGCTTATATGAAATACTATCACGACATAGTTTATATTATTCACGGATGTAATTGTCATATTTCTGGCTTTAGGCTGAATTGCCTTAATAGTCAAATATTATCTTAGTCTCAACTCGAGAAAGGTTCTAATGTTTGTCAAACCATAAGTATTTATGATAAAGTGAAATAGGTATAATTTATATAACAATTTCCTCTAGAGTCTGTGATCTTGAGGCTGAATGAATTCGATATCAAAAAGATTTTATGAAAACAAGAATTATCAAAAACATTAACCTTAAAACTGAAGGCTTTTCGTA
>NC_090736.1:119360352-119368708 GCF_036898095.1 Palaemon carinicauda
GAAACGTAGGATCCGGAAACAGGTTTAGATCCCCCCCCATCCAGGAACTGAACACGACCTGCCTCTCTCGAGAGGGCTACGATCTCACTAACCCTGGCCCCGGACGCGAGTGCAAATAGGAAAATAACTTTTTGCGTCAAATCCTTTAACGCACATTCTTCATTGCTCAACAGGGAGGCGAAATGAAGAACTTTGTCTAAAGACTATGAGATGGGCTTTGGAGGTGTTGAAGGTCTGAGCCTAGCGCAGGCTTTCGGAACTTTATCAAAGATCTCGTTACCTAGGTCGATCTGGAAGGCAAATAAAATGGGTCTCATCAAAGCAGATTTACACACTGAAATCGTGTTAGCTGCCAACCCTTGGCCATGGAGGTGGATGAAGAAAGATAAGCAGAAGTCTGTTGAGATCTCCTGCGGATTCTTTGCCTTTACAAAGGCCACCCATTTTCTCCAAGATGACTCATATTGCCTTCTAGTCAATTTGCACTTATATTCTTCTAGGAAGTCTATGCTGGCTTTCGAAATCCCGAAACGCTTTCTCACCGCAATGACGAGAAAATCATGAGCTGCAGGGTCCGGGTTTTCTGTAATGAAGCGCAGACAGTCGACTTCGGGACTCGCTGGGTCAGAACTGGATGTGGTAACGGCACAAACTTCATCTGTAGTTCCAATGCCAAGGGGAACCACATACTGTTCGGCCACTTGTGGGCCACTATTGCCGCTACCCCCCTTGAATGATCTCAGTTTGTTGAGGACCCTCAACAGAAGGTTGTGAGGAGGAACAGATAAATCCTGGACCATCTGTTCCAGTCGAGGGACATCGCGTCCACTGCTTCCGCTAAGGGGTCCTCGTACGGGGACACGTACAGGGGCAACTTCTTGTTGTCTTTCGTCGCAAAGAGGTCTATCAGCAGTTCTGGGACTTGATTCAGAATGAAGGAGAATGATCCTGCGTCTAAGGACCATTCCGACTCTATCGGTGTGAACCTGGATAGAGCGTCCGCTGTCACATTGCGGACTCCTTGAAGGTGAACTGCCGACAGGTACCACTTCTTCTTTTCCGCCAATCGGAAAATGGCTAACATCACTTGGTTGAGAGGTGGTGACCTCGACCCTTGTCGATTCAAGCATCTCATAACCACCTCGCTGTCCATCACCAATCTTATGTGGATCGAGTGACGCGGGGAGACTTTCTTTAAGGTAAGGAGCACTGCCATAGCTTCTAGAAAGTTTATATGAAAGGTCCTGAATAGCTTGGACCAAGTCCCCTGGACTTTTTTCCGATGAGAGTGACCTCCCCATCCCTCCTTTGAGGCGTCTGAGTGAATCGTCATCGACGGGGGAGGTGGCTGAAGAAGAACCGACTTCTTTAGATGTCTGGCTTTGGACCAAGGCCTGAGAAGAGTACGTAGCTGAGGCGGCACTGATCTTCTCAGATCTCTTCGCGCGTTTGATGCATACCTTCTCCAAACTCCTGTTGCATCCCTTAGCTGTGCTCTTAGCACTGGGTCTGTCACTGAAGCAAACTGGAGAGAGCCTAGTACCCTCTCCTGTTCGCGTCTTGATATCCTTTCGGAATCTAGAAGTCTCTTGACAGAGCCCGCTATCTCCTTCCTTTTCTTCGTCGGGATGGAGAAACTGTGTGACAAAAGGTCCCAGTGGATTCCCAGCCAAAGGAACCTTTGGGATGGAGAAATTCGAGACTTTTTTCTGTTGATCTTGAAGCCTAGGTACTCTAGGAACTGGATCACCTGACTGGAAGCTTGCAAGCATTCGGTCTCGGATGCTGCCCACACCAGCCAGTCGTCCAGGTAGGCTACTACCTGAATTCCCTTTAGGCGTAATTGTTTGAGAGCTGCGCTCGCAAGCTTCGTGAAAATCCTTGGGGCTATGTTTAGCCCGAATGGCATGGCTCTGAAGGCGTATAGTCTCCGTTGTAGCCTGAACCCTAGGTAGGGGGAGAGTCGACGGCTGATTGGAATGTGCCAATAGGCGTCTGACAAGTCTATAGAGACTGAGTATGCCCTCTTGGGCAGTAAGGTCCTTATGTGTTGCAGTGTTAGCATCTTGAATTTGCAATTCACTATGAACTTGTTGAGTGGCGACAAGTCCAGAATGACTCTGAGCTTTTCCGAGTCTTTCTTGGGAACACAAAACAGCCTCCCTTGGAATTTGATGGACTTCACCTTTCGGATCACCTTTTTCTCCAACAGTTCTTGAACGTACTCTTCCAGAACGGGGGTGGAGTGTTGGAAAAACCGAAGGCACGGGGGTGGAGTGCTGTACCAGCTCCAGCCCAGTCCATTCTTTAGTAGGCTTTGGGCCCAGGGATCGAAGGTCCAGCGATCCCAAAATTTTATCAGTCTCCCTCCTACCGGTATCGTTTCACTTGGACTGCCGTCCTGAGGTCTTGCCTCCCTGACCACGACCACCTCTGAATCCCCTTCCCTTTGAGGGGCGCCTAGACGAGCCTCTGGCTGCTCCTCTAGGTTTTGCACGAAAGGAAGAAGACTGTCCTTCGAACATTGGGGTGAATGTGGATGACTGACCTGGCACAGCCTGGGGTACCCACTGAAAAGTAGTCGGGGTTTGTGCCACCATCTGGGGCACTGGAGGCAATGGCAATTGCAGTTGCTTTTGCTGTCTAAAAAGCTTGGCTGACCGAGACGGTAGCCTAGTCCTTATATTCTTCCTCTTTGGTTGAGGACCCCTCATCCGGGGAAGATTTTCTTTTGATAGCCAGGCCCCACTTCTGGAGAAGGTTTCTATTCTCCACGACGGCCTTATCAACAACCTCTTTGACCACATCGGTAGGGAAAAGGTCTTTTCCCCAAAGGTTGGAGGAGATTAACTTCCTTGGCTCGTGTCTCACCGAGGCCCCGGTGAACACGAACTCCCTGCAAGCTCTCCTTGCCCTGACGAAGCTATAAAGGTCCTTCGTCACTGTGGCTAGGTGAGACTTAGCCACTACCATGAACATTTCATGGACCTTGGGGTCACTTGCCATCGTCTCAAGAGTAGTCTGATGAGACATTGAGGCAGCCAGTCTTTCTTTTGTCTCGAACTCTCTTCGTAAAAGAGAGTCGGACAGCTTGGGGAGGTCCTCGCCGAATTGCCGTCCGGCAATATTAGCCTCCAACTTTCCCACTGAGAATGTCAGATGGACATCCTTCCAGTCTTTGTGGTCCATAGGCAGGGCCAGCGACAAGGGTTTACACTCCTCCAGGGAGGGGCATGGCTTGCCGGCCTCGACTGCCTTTAGGACAGCCGCAAACCCTTTCTGTAAAAAGGGGAAGGCTCTAGCAGGAGAGGACACAAAAAAAGGGAGCTTCTTGTTCAATGCAGCTACCTTCGAGTTAGAGAAGCCCCTCACTTTCATCGAGGATGAAAGTAGGGCTTGGGCCTTAGCGTGGTCTATAATTATGACCTCCTTCGGCTCTGTCTCCTCCCTTGAAGCTGGTTCTTTTCTCAACTGGACATAGCAGTCCGGATATGATGCCTTGCTGGGCCAAAATTCCACCTCCTCTAGTGGAACTGAACCCAGCTTATCCGAGATGACGATCTTTCCAGTCGTCATTGGCATGTGCTCAGCATACCTCCAGGGGTTAGCATCTGAGCATACGGGAAGGTCTTTCACATTGAGCCCTTTCCGGGGCCCACGTGATTCTGCCAGGGACTGCATATGCAGTTCCATAGCAGCCGCCTTCTCCTGATTCTCCTTCTGCATTTGTTGGATCATTCCAACAATCGAAGAGAGGGCCTGTCCCAGTTCTACTGGGAGACCGGCCGATGTTGAGGGGATAGGATCCTGAATCTGAACCGGAATAGCCGACACCTCGTCGACCTCATCCTCTACGACATCCGGGGTTTGAACTTCATCCTGACCTTCTGCCAGGAGGTCTTGTTCCAAACGTTCGTCCAGGTCAGACATCCTGTCATCTAACTGGATGTCTTGCATCGCAACTGCGACTTCCACGTCCACCTGGACTTGATCTTGAGGGATCTCCTCTTGAGGCTGGGGAATCACTGCAGCAGCTGATGCCTGGGGAAAAAGATACGCCCTCATCTTCTCACTTAGAAGATAAGGGCCAGAGGTGTTCTTCTTGAAGTCCCTTACCCAAGTACGAAGCTTTTCCCTTGCTATATCCCTTGATTCCGCCGTTCTAGGGGAATCAAAAGCCTCAGTAATCAGGTTAGTGCATACAGTACATACCTGAGGGTCCTAATACTGGAGATCATCCTTGGAGACAGCACATGCTGCAGGTCTCCTACAACACTCATGTCCGCAGAGGTTCTTGCTGCGGACATTGCAGAAAACATTTCCGCACTTCGGAGGGTACTCCTGTAAAGAGAAGAAATTTCCATGAGTATCAAGTGAACTATGTATCACTGGATATGCATAGTATAGCATAACAATTCATAAAGGAAAGACACACACTTGTGTTTCCCTCACAACCCATTGTTGCAGCCTTCCAGATAATAAAATAAAAAATGGTTTATCTCTTCTAGAGTAACCAATGCAAGGTTTCCAGAGGAAACAGGTGGAGCTCACACCTAAGCAATGATTTTAAAATCCTGGATAATAGACAGGGAAGAACTCAGCTTCCTATCTGAGGGCAACAGCAAAGGGGTGTGCAAGAAAACACAATAGTGTTAGAAGACACAGTGCTGTACCAAAACCCTTACTATAGTTTTCCTCTTACTGTATATGCTATACAGAAGAATACTAGTACA
The DNA here is from genome assembly GCF_036898095.1 of Palaemon carinicauda. Taxonomy (NCBI): domain Eukaryota; kingdom Metazoa; phylum Arthropoda; class Malacostraca; order Decapoda; family Palaemonidae; genus Palaemon; species Palaemon carinicauda. Next base: position 119,365,086 of record NC_090736.1, read on the forward strand.
GTATAGGGGGATGTGTGCCGGCCTGCCTTTGCCGGCCGGCACACACCAAAACTAGCTTTAAAGTATACTACTTAACAGCTATAGGGCGGCAGCACTCTGGTTCAAATGCCTGTGCCGGTCGGCAGCAACTGCCGGCCGGTAACAGCCAGTGTTTGCCGGCAATGGCTGCCGGCCAGCAACTACACAAGGTAGTACACAGCTGCCGGCCACACTCTTGGTGACCGGCAGACAAGGGCTGACATAAGCCGGCCGGCAAAGGTACAAGACCGATGCCAGCCGGCAGCAAAAGAACCAGAGGACTACACCTGCCCGGCTGCCGGCCTATGAGGCCGGCAGCCGGGACAGGTACAGCGCTTAGAAGAAAAATAGAATGGATGCCGGGATAAGAGTGTACACAACCTCCAAGCCCGGCAACCGAAAGAGTGCATATAAGGAAGGGGAGAAACTAATTCAGGCTTCCTTGACCAATGCCGTCCGGCTCTGCCGGCAGGCATGGATGAGGGACCAAGAGAGGTCCGGGCAGCACTCGAAAACATAAGACCCTTGCCGGCCAACAGCTCTGCCGGCCGGCAAGGGGCTGAGTCAATTCCACATCCTAACCTATACTAGGTCCAGATGTAGAACGACGTACAGTACAGTAATGGCTCGGCCATTACGAAGAAAGAGGGGGAAGGGACAAGAGGGTCCTGCCAACCTTGCTTTAGTGACAGATCACCCGCAGCCAAGAAACTTATCTTAGCCTGAGGGAGATCTAAGGGGGAAGGCCAGCAATACTTGCCAGCTCCCAGAGCACCAAAGCAAGGAAGGCGTTGCTACTCCCAAGGGAAGAACTTATCCTCCCCCGAGAACAGCAACAAGGACTAGTCTGGTAGATCACAAAAGAAGGAATCATAACCACAGAAACCTTCGGTAGTGACCTAAGGGAGCTAAGCTCCCTTTGTCTGTGTTAGGTCAGCGAGGGGAACTCAGACCCAAGCCAGACAAACACAGACTCAGACTAAAAAACTCTGTTGTTCTGTCCCTCTTGAACCATAACTACAGGAACAGGAAGGTACAGTAACACCCTAGTATAGTTTTATCGAAAATAAATTCGGAAAAATCCACTTAGGGATAAGCCTAAGGCTTAAACAGAGGGAAAGGGATTGCATACCTTCTCCGAAGAAAAGAAGCAACCGGGGAGTATGATAGGGTATACTAAGGCTCCATAAGCTACTAGCCTAGGCACCAAGAGAATCGATTACCTAAATCACCGAAACTCATTCGTATACTATCTTGGAAATATTCCACACAGTCTAAAATGTATAAAATATAGCCTAAAGTTTCAATAAAATTTTAATTACACTCGGAAAAACCATAATCATGCATGAAGTACTAGGACCAAACAACTAGGCTACATGGCCTAGCGTAGGCCAGAATGGCGAATACTTCCCCCAAAAAAATATTAAGCACGAAAGGAAATCCTATGTAATGCTAAATAGGTAAAATTTATTAAAGCAAAACAACCAGGAATGTCGCTCTGACTAACTAAATTATACCTAGCGAGCGACAGCGTCCAAGACGCCTCTGGTAGGCTACTGCTCTTGTATCAAAGATTAATCCTATTAATCACTCAAAATTTTACCAAGAGCCTACATTTATACATAAAAGACACTATACTCAACTTATCAGAGGCCGACGAAGACGGAGAAGCCATGAAAAGCAGAATAAATACAAGATTTGTGAGAAAAACAGGAAAAAACACCGAGTTGTTAACCCTGGATAGGTACGGTGGGTCGTTTGCGACCCCGAGCGTAAAAAAAAAACAGGTTTTTCTCACGTGACTCACCCCTGTGACTGAATTTGTGGGTGATCGACCTGCAGGAGGTGTCTCCCCTACACGCTCTAGTAGTGTTCAGATGTGAATTGCTGTAGCTGTACTCCTTCCCCGATTTCTGAGACGCGTCGGGGTCGTTCGCGTCCGAGTTTACCCTTCTGAGGTAGTTTGCATAATTATCAAAGTTATTACGTATTATGAAATTGTCGTAGAATGGTGCAACTTGTATAGGTTATCAGTTGTGGAAAGTCTTGGTGGATTGTTTGGCTACCATGTGCATGTTTTTTTTTTTAGTTAAAATGTCGTTCATCACCACGAGGACCATTTTACCGCGAGTGCCCCTTTTTCATTTTTTTCCATTTTTTTGCCAAGTCATTTTTCCGTAAGATATTGCCAAATAGTGTCGTAAAACTTTTGCTTGTTTAGTGTTGGAAAGTGTGTCTAGATGATCTGGCTACCCATGCATGACTTTGTTTTTGTCAGATACGACGTAGTTATTGGTATATTGGGTATTTAACTGCGGTTACCAATTTCTGTTTTTTTTTCAATATTTGTAAAAATTACTACGTAGTAAGGAATTGCCGTATATTATTCATTTTTTTTTCATGTTTATGTGTTAGAAAGTGTGCCTTGATGGTTGGGCTAACACGTGCATGTCTTTTTTTTTTATCTGAGATGTCGTATATTAGAATGTCGGGCATTTTACCGCGAGTGTCCTTTTTTAATTTTTTTTAATTTTTTTGCCAAGTCATTTTTCCGTAAGATATTGCGAAATAGTGTCGTAAAACTTTTGCTTTTTTAATGTTGGAAAGTGTGTCTAGATGATCTGGCTACCCATGCGCGTTTTTGTTTTTGTCAGATACGACGTAGTTATTGGTATATTGGGTATTTAACTGCGGTTGCCAATTTCTGTTTTTTTTTCAATATTTGTAAAAATTTACTACGTAGTAAGGAATTGCCGTATATTATTGATTTTTTTTTTCATGTTTATGTGTTAGAAAGTGTGCCTTGATGGTTGGGTTAACACGTGCATGTCTTTTTTTTTTATCTGAGATGCCGTATATTAGAATGTTGGGCATTTTTCCGCGAGTGCCCCTTTTTATTTGTTGTGCATTTTTTTGCTTAGTCATGTTACCGTAAGGAATTGGCAAGTAGTGTCGCAAAACTTATATTTTTATAGTGTTGGAAAGTGTTTCTAGATGATCTGGCTACCCATGCCTATTTTTTTTTTAGCCAGATATGGCGTATATATAAGTATGTGTTCGATTTTCCTGTGATTGCCATTTTTTCGTTTTTTCCCATTTCTTTCAAAATTACTACGTACTAAGGAACTATCACAGAGTAATATTTCATTTATATGTTTATTTGTCGGAAAATATGCCTTGATGGTTTGCCTAGCACGTGGCTGAAATTTTTTTTTTCTGAAATGCCGTATATTAGAATGGCCATTTTTCCAAGAGTGCCCCTTTTTATTTGTTTTGCATTTTTTTGCTTAGTCATGTTACCGTAAGGAATTGGCAAGTAGTGTCGCAAAACTTATATTTTTATAGTGTTGGAAAGTGTTTCTAGATGATCTGGCTACCCATGCCTATTTTTTTTTTTAGCCAGATATGGCGTATATATAAGTATGTGTTCGATTTTCCTGTGATTGCCATTTTTTCGTTTTTTCCCATTTCTTTCAAAATTACTACGTACTAAGGAACTATCACAGAGTAATATTTCATTTATATGTTTATTTGTCGGAAAATATGCCTTGATGGTTTGCCTAGCACGTGGATGAAATTTTTTTTTTTCTGAAATGCCGTATATT
>NC_090736.1:119369208-119371708 GCF_036898095.1 Palaemon carinicauda
GTTTCTCACGAGATGCGTGTGATATGTTGACTATACATAACAAAATGTTGCCTATGGAATGATTTAGCCTGGTCTTACTTTTGCATCCTGTTATGGTTTGTCGTTCACACACTCCAACTTTCCTATTATCCCTTTGGTCATGGGTTTATCAATGTATTATCATTACACACACACACACACACATATATATATATATATATTTATATATATATATATATATATATACATATATATATATATATATATATATACATATATATATATATACATATATATATATATATATATATTTATATATATATATATATATATATATTTATATATATATATATGCATAAATATTGTATATGGGTACATATATATATACATATATATATATATATATATATATGTGTATATATATATATATATATATGTGTGTGTATGTGTGTTTGTGTGTGTTTGTGTGTATGTGTGTGTATGTACAAGAGCATAAAATATAGGTATCCCCTTTTTATGGCATTTGTGGAGTATGAAAAGGATTTTATGAAATTGCTCTTAAATATGTAATTGGAATATGTCTGTTCATGAGCATAGAAAGTGTAAAGTTAAAGTTAATGGAGCCTTATCAAATGATTTTCCAAAGATAACCGGAGTACTCCATGGGAGTGTATTGCCACCTATATTCTTTATCCTCCTCATGGATTTTGTAATGCGTAGTTAGTCGGAGATGGTAGAGAAGGATTGGACTGGATTTTTTATAGGAATTAGGAGACCTAGATTATGCTGATGATGCTATCCTTGATTGCAGAACACCACAGAATTTGCAATACTTGCTTACCATAATGCATGTTATATCACGCGAGGTTAGGCTGAATTTGAATGGAAGAAAGACAGATGATGGGAACAGAGTAAGCAATGGTAGATGAAATACCATTGCAAGGAGAATGGATCAACGTGGTAGAATCATTCAGGTATTACGGAACTATGATCTCCAATATAGGATCTTTAAAATCATAGTTTAGTGAAATATTGAAAAAAACCCAATCAGACAACGGCTAAGTAAAGTAAAATTTTGAGATCAAACTGCTTTAAATTACATATAAAAATCAGACTATATATTACCTTAGTGAGATCGGTGTTACTTTATGGACATGGGACCTGGTATGACAATGAAAAAATCTCCAATACATGTAGTAGATTTAAGAACAAAGACTTCAGGAGGCTATGGGGAGTTAAACACCAGAACAAAATTATGAATGAATCAAATAGAGATATTACTTAAGTGCCATATGTGGATGAGATCATGATGAGAGTTAAATGGAGATGGTTTGGACATGCCCTTCGCTCTTCTCAAGGGAGGTTAGTTCACCAACGTCCAACTGGGGTAGACAAGGCACCAAAAGAGCTGGAAGTCCCGAGCGTACATGGCTCAGGACTATGAAGCGCGGATGAGGAGCTGATGAATGGAGAAGTACGGAATTGAAAGGTCAAGATAGAGACGACTGGTGAAGTCTAACCGAGGCCCTTTGCGTCAATAGGCGTAGGAGGAGGTGAGGATGATTTCTATATATATATATATATATATATATATATATATATATCAGTTGAGGCATAAACTCTCTGAGCAAAAGCTCGAAGCTGAGTATAGTTGGTCCAGGTCAAATATGATCTATTACCCTTCCAAAGAAGATAGGCCTCTTGCTTCTCCAAATAAGCACGTCTACAATCATCAATGAGCCACTGTTTGTCCTTCAATCGGTACATTAGCACACGAGAAGGGATACGCCGATCAATTATGTTGACTAGATTCTCATTCAAAGGGATAACAAGATCAACACTACTATATAATTGTGAACAATTCAAGCACAAAAGATCATGTAAAATCCCATTCCAATCTGCTCAGGATTTCATATAAATTTTACAAGAGTATGATATATCAGGGATAGGCTTCTCAGTCCTCACTACTAATGAAATCAAGGCACCATCAGAAGTCCCGACTGGAGAACCAACCTTACTAGTCATAACGCCAGGAGAGTCAGAGTATACGAGGTCCAAGCAATTACCATACCTGTGAGCAGCTTCATTTAAGGTTTACTCACAGCCTGATTCAGAGGCAAAGTCTAAAGCTCTCAAGATATGGCGATTGTTAGGAGAGATAGAACTTAACCACTTCCTATGGTGAGCATTAAAATCATCAACAAAGACAAAAGAAGCATTTCTATCATCTTCTTGTATGTTGGCTATAACGGTAAGAAGACACTCGAAGATAGAATCATCTATGTCTGGATTCCGGTAGATCGGATACAAATAAAAGTTGTTATGTCTGCTACAAACTTCATTGCTCTTTTCCTATGCCATTCATTTAATCTTTTGATTTTTAATTTGATTTATATGGTTTAATTTATTATTTTTTAGGATATTTCATCCATTTCATTTTTTAAGTATTTCGATGTATTTGTTATAATTCAGTATCACTCTCCATAAGACGACCTGTGTGAAATTTTTCTTGGTGTTTTTT